>NC_140975.1:33650863-33693363 GCF_056783735.1 Eptatretus burgeri
TGTGTGTGTGTGTGTGTGTGTGTGTGTGTGTGTGTGTGTGTGTGTGTGTGTGTGTGTGTGTGTGTGTGTGTGTGTGTGTGTGTGTGTGTGTGTGTGTGTGTGTGTGTGTGTGTGTGTATATATATATATATATTGTTGCTAATCTGGAAGCCATGAGCACACAACATACAGGTCCTATAGATCAGTTATATCGGTAAGTAGGTGTTGCCAGTTATCTCCCTTTTCCCTTGTCTAATGGGAATTAAATGTACGTGCGCTGTGCATTATTTTAATAGTTAGGATTGTTACACCCCGTATAACAACAACAACACACCTTCACCTCGCTTTCTCACACCGACGCCATTGTATACGTGCGTCCGACCACGTACGTGGGTGGAGTTTCCTTGGCTACCAGAGCTCCGACTCTGCCCCAGAGAGATGGAATGTTCCCCGTGACCAATGAGAGGCGAGACGTCTCAGACATTGACTTTCTCACGAACCCCGAACCAATGGGAGGCGAGATGTCTCAGACGGTGATCCTTCCCACGACACCCCTCCCGCAGGAGAAATGCCATACAAGAAACGCCAGGGCCTTGGAAAGAGCGTGAATGGCAGGGTGAGCACCAGCGTCAGGGTTGGGCGATTGGGTTCGAGGTGCCGGAGATCGACTTGTCTGGTTTGCTTGGCAGTGATCAGGTTTGAGGTGCCGGAGATCGACTCGTCTGGTCTGGTCGGGCTTGGCAGTGCTCAGGTCGTCTCTCGGCTCGTTCACTTGGCGTCCGACGCTTTTCCTCTGTCCCTGGTGCTTGGAGTGGCATCGTGTTGCGGGTTCAAGTCCCGTCGAGCCGGATCGTCGAAGACCACATGAGGTAGACAGGTCCAAGCGCAGGCTCTGGTCTCCAGCTCCCTGTCCTCGAGCTGGAAGACTTCAATAAAGACCATTGGGGTCCATGTGTGTGTGTGTGTGTGTGTGTGTGTGTGTGTGTGTGTGTGTGTGTCTGTCTGTGTGTGGGCCCATCTTTAAGTAGCAACTGTTAAGTGCCTTGTACATTATTTGCATTTCATTTCTATTAGTTGTGATAACTCTGCTTCTTACGTGCTACCCTCCTTCACCACCTATTCTATTCTAAATAAACCCATGTGTTAAATATATCAGTTCGTTTTGTGTTCCTTTTATTGGTTTAACACGGTGCATGCTGGAGAATTAGCCAGGCTGTTGCCGCTGAAAAGGGACATTTGGACCGACGAAAGCTCGGTGACCGTCAGCTCGGGTCGCACACGGTTCGAGTAAGCTAGCGTCTTGTTCCGTACGAGCATCGTCAAGGGTGAATTTCCCCGGTAGTTGGACGACGTGGGTATTTAGGTAAGTTGAAATTGGCAATCGACCCTACCCCACGTGGTCGATCCATTGGCAAACTTCGATCCGATAAGGGACCCGTCGGCTCTGGAGTTATCCGGGGTGATGACCTATAAATTCCGGGTGATTGGTGGAGCCCACTCTTCTGCTCCATCTGGTGGTCGTGCTCGTCGCCGATACCCGGCTCCGCAACAATATATGACAACATGTAGGTTTTTGTATGCGAGTGACATGACATTGTCAAGCATTCAAAATGTTCTGCGAATCGGACACTCACAGCATTGCAAGCAAGACATGGAAACAAACCAAAACAAAAGTGTGTGTGTGTCATCCTCTGATGCATCGATAATGGTTAGAGGGTTAGTGCTTGTGTTTGGCCCATAGATGGGAAACCAGTCCGATCCATGCCCCAAAGCACTCGTCACAGTGTGCATGGAAGATGTTGGGCTGAAGACAATGCCAGCAGACACTATTGCATCTTGGGATTTGGTACTGCTCGATGACACCAGCTCCCTTCTGCAGTGTTTGCCTCCAGAGCTGGCGATTCCTTGCTGTGGATTTACAAGTGTTAACAGGATATTTGGTAGCCTTTAGATGCCCTTTTATGACATCCTTGAAGCATATATGTTGCTCTCCATGTCAGAGCTTGCGGTTGAGAATCTTAGCATAGAAGACAGTTTTTGGTAAATGATGCTCCTTCAACATGACCAGTCCAGTGCTGAGAGGGAGCGAGTAGTGCTTCTATACTTGGCAAGTTTGCTTTTTGTAGCACTTCCATGTTTGAGACACGGTCCTTCCAGGAGATGCGCATTTGGGACAGGTGCCGCAGCTGTACAGTAGCTCGCATCTTGATGTGTCTCCAGTAGTGTGTAGCCTTCAGAAGAATACAGAAGGGTTGAAAGACCAACAGTGAGGTATACTTTACACTTCATGGAGATATTGAGACCACAACCACTTGTCTAAACTGCCAAAAGCTCGAGAGGCTGCCTATATGGGATTGCCAATTTTCACATAGATGGAGTTATTAGATATCACTATACTCCTAAGGTCGGTGAACTTAGTGGTCACCAAAAGCGAAGTGTTGTCAATGAGGACTTGTGGATTTCCGAGGGGCTTCCCAAGTGGTAGCTGATGGAGCAGCTCAGTCTTGATTTTAATGGAGACCAAACCTGACTCCTGCAGCTTCAAAGCAAGCAACAATTTTCTGGATGTCTACCAGGGAATAAGCAACTAGACCTGCATCCTTGGCATACAGTAACTCTCGCACACAATATACTCTCTGGTGTTTGAGTGAGCATGGAGTCAAGCCAGTTTGAAAATTTTGTCTGGTCTGTTTCAGATGTATACTCCAGTGTCGAGCTGTTTAGATGTGTCAGAACAGCAGTCAGAAACAGATTAAACAGCGTAGGGACCAGGACCTAGCCATGTTTGACTCTGTGAGAGATGTTGAAAGGGTCAGATGTAGTATATGCCTGGTGTTGCTTAATGGTTCGGGTGGCGGACTTGGGATCCGAGGGTCCAGAGTTCAAATCCTGCTCGGCCATTGAATTAATACCAGGTGGGGTCGACTCAGCCTGTCATCCTTCTGAGGTCAGCAAAATAAGTACCAGCTTGCTGGGATGATTGAGCCATTTGAGTATCTTGTGTCGGAGTGTCGACCTGTCCAGGATTGTGCCAAATAGCCCAGGAGACTGCTTCGGCAGCACCGACGCTCTGTACAGAGTATGGTCCCAGTGGATGGATGCTGCTCAGCTGCCTTCTCCTGAAACTGGTGTAGAATGAAGGGCATAGACATAGTGGAGTGTGCAGTTCTGAAAGCACACTGACTTTCCAGGAGAATGTTGTCTGTAATTTTCTGTAGCGATGCCAACAAAACTTTGGATACAATTTTACCAGAAACAGCAAGAAGTGAAATGCCATGGTTGTGACTGCAGTCACTTTGATCCCCTTTCCTTTTGTACATAGGAATGACAAGAGAATCCTTAAACTGTTGAGGTAGGTTTTCTGCCTTCTAACATGCTTCATATAATTATTCAGGGGTTGCACATACATCGACATCAGATGCCATTACTTTAGTGGGTCAGGAAGTGCCACACCATTTACTGTGGCATGCATCCGGACCAACAGGAAATGCCTGCCACACATTAACCAGTCTGTTAAATAAGACAGTTCTGGGAGCAGCCAGGAACAATTAAAATGTCAAAGGCTCTTCTGGCAAAACAGTTGCTTCAGCTCCACCTATTAGGCATGAGCTTCGCAGAGCTACAGCCCCCTACATCTCCATAGGATTGTATTGCAACCAATACCGGGAAGAATTTAATTCTCAATGTTTCGACCAGTCCACCTTGGAGAAAGATCATCCACAGATACATGTTTCGGGCTTGTTGGCCCTCATCAGCATGGAGCAGCAACCTGGCAGGGGAAAAGAGCTTGTTGGTTGTTTGACTTGACCCTTGTCAGCATGGTCCTCCAACAACCCCTATCTCATGAAACTCAAAATCCAGAATCACTGTTCACCTCCACTCTTTCATTCCTCTTTTGCTCTGCCTGTGGAACAAACTTCCACATTCTCTTCAATCTCATTCTTCCTTCCAGGTCTTCAAAACAACTGTTCACCACCATCTCAGATCATCCCCCATCCAAAACCATGATCTTTTCTACTCCCATTAACCCTTCCCAGGCCCATCTCTTTCAAAATCACTAGTTCTTCCTTCCTGAGCTTATTTCTGTATCAATCTTGTCCACCCCATATGTCCTCCCTTACCCCTTATTTGTCCAACTCTCCCTTTATTTTGTTCCTCAACCCTGCTGTTAGTGTGCGTCCCCACTCTCTTTCTACTGTGGTGTCATGATCCATTCGATATTGTAACTCCTTCACGAGCCGAGACTTTGTATGCTACAAAAAGTATACACATATACACATATACACAATAGTTCAAACTCAGGCACACATTGCAGAACATACAGCATTTTGAAAGCTGACAAAGAGGAGGTCACGTGGTTGTAGCCCAGTCACTCCCAAAATAGCTTCTGTGTGCCGTCCCCACTGTGTCTCACTACCAACAAGCTCGTATTCACGAGTTGTCCTCCGACAGCTGGAATGAGAAGTGTAGGGTAAATCAAAGTGCATCACATATGACCTATCTTATCCAGAAAGATTTAACATGTCAGAAGGAACCTTCAAGATGGTAATGATTTGCCAGCAATAGTTAGCCAGAAAGAAAATGGTAACAATGACATTATCTGTTAATATTACTCTTTTATAATGTAACTGTTTAACCCTTTGAACACTGGCGGCTGTTTTACCAGCGCCTTTCAAACTTCCATATACCCAAGGGGCCGGTAAACCGGCCACTATTCAAACCTCTATATACCTGAGCAGCCAAAATTTTCCCCAGGGAGCCTAGTGTGAGGGAGCTGAAAGTCCACGGAGCTCAGGGTTCAAATAAAAACACATTCAAACTGAAATTAAAATTCCCCTGCTTTCATGAAAATACAAGTCCACAGGACTACCACGGGGTATTTTACATTCAAATATTATTACAGCCATATCTCGAGCTTTCAATGCAGTCTGGCACCCTACCTTGCTCTCAAAACTGTCTGCCTATGGCATCCAAGGTCAACTCCACACATGGCTTACTGACTTTATCTGCGCTCATAGCCAACGTGTGGCTCTCAATGGAATCCTTTCATATCCTCTTCCTGTCAAGGTTGGAGTGCTCCAAGGCACTGTTTTGGGCCCAGTCCTATTCCTACGGTAATATTAATAAACAACCTCTCTAACGATCAGGAAAAGTCTCTATCTCTTTGCTGATGACTCCACCCTCTGCCATAACATCCCTCATCCTAAATATCAGCAGGCAGCAGCTTCTTCCCTCTCTTTAGACCTTGATAGATGACAAGCTGGTCAAACACTTGGAATGCGTATGTCTTTCAATCCTGACGACTATCTTGGTGAGGTTATAGCAGAAAAATCTAATAGTGATAGAAGCATGAAATTTTGCATGAGAGCTTTGAAGAGGATACGTTTATTAAAAGCCCCATTGGACATCAAAAAAAAAAAAATAAAAATAACAGAAAAAAGGGAAGATTAATGGGCCTTCATAAAACACAACAAAAAAAACATGTTCTTTCGCCTCCTTTCTATTTCTGACATCTTTCTTGCTTTTACCTCATTTACATAAAGGTGGCCTTCATTTGGTGGAATGTATATTTAACGTCTTAATGTCTAAAAGATTTTGCATCGAAACAAAAAGAGGACTGAAAATCAGGGCAAAAGGCAACATTCCATTATTAGGGGGAAGGCCTCCCAATATATGGACGAGTCTTAAATTGGTACAGTATATGTAACCTCTCAGGCAAATGCATGACAAATCTCAAATATTAAAACAATTTCGTGTGGAAAGCAAGCTTGTATGGTAGAATTCCCAGGCAGTATTAATTTAAGAAGAGGTGGAAATGAAGGACCAATCTTGACATGAGAGGGCAGCTTGCAGTTCCTGCCAGACGATACGGCATTGATCAGTAATGACATGTGTTCTCTGACAATAGCCAGAGACGTTGACATGATCAGATGAGCCTATTGGGGCAGAAGAGGAACAGGGGACATTGGTAGGAAAATTAGTCATTAACAAGTCCAGAAGAGAGGACATGCCAGTGGAAGAAATCAGAGTTGGAATGTTCACCGATTGGGTGAGGCCCTTGGAGTCACGGAAGTCCTTTGCTGATTGAAGAGGTACAAACATCCAGCCAATTGGCATGGTGACAATTCAAATCACCACATATGAGAAAGAGAAAGTTGGGATGGGTGGTTATAAGATGGTTCATGTTGGCAGAGAGGTAGATGTAAATAGAGTCATCCCTGTTAAGAGGATGGTATAGCACGCAAACAAATATCTCTCCCATATACTTTCTCAACAAAGGAATTAGATGAGTGTTCATCAGATTATTCTTCCGCAGACACAGAGTGAGAGTGAGAGCTCTGTCATGATTGTAAGACAAATTCGAAATATTTTACCAGATCGTGATTTTATCAAGTTCTGCCGAGGGAAGAGGCTGTTGCCTGCCTATCTGAGGGATGAGGGATGCTACAGCAGAGGGTGGAGTCATCAGCAAAGAGATAAAGAGGATTTTTCCATTGAGGAAGAATCAGTTACATCAAATAGAGACTGCATTTCTGAAGGATCAGTAATGATATCCTAAAGAAGGCAGACCAAGGATCAGCTACAATTCCAATACTCTTGGACTTATCAGCTGCTTTTGACACTGTTCACCATAATATATTAATTGCCCATCTTCAATCTTGTTTTGGTATTTCTGAACCTGCTCTGAAACAGATTAAAAAGTTCTTTCAGAACATAAGTTCACTGTAAATATTTCTGGCTCATTTTCAGATCCTATTAATCTATCAATCTTTGTGTTCTTGGGAAATTTTAAAATTGAAGAATTATGTTCTGAACACTCCCATAAGAGGAATAAAATTTCTGAATTGAATGTCAAGGCTAAACAGCATTTCTATCATAATAGAGTTCCGAATCTCAAATATTCAAACCCAGTGCAGTGGTACCGCCAAATCCGGATCATGACTACCGGGGTCAGTTCAAACCCACCAGAGCCACCCCCCTGATGTTGACCTTGAGGATGACCAAGCAATAGCCAACTGCAACAATGACCACTTTGTGGAAATTGCAAAGGATGTTACTCCCTGAGATTACTTGGCACTTCAGGCATACTTACCAGCTCCACATCCATGTCCAGAAGTAGAGGATCATGAAGTCTACAAAGTCCTAGTTGCCATATAAAAAAGTGGGGACTATTCCAGCAATAATTATTGTCATGAAACCAAGCTGTGAGCTTTTGCGTGTGAAGCTGTTGTCCCGATCCCAAAATACTTCGAGACCAATTTGGAATAAACTCAGACCAATAACCCTGACTGATCACTTCACAAAATTAGCAAAAAACCTTTTCAACTAGATGGATACTCAGTGACATTAAAGACAATATTGGTATAAATCGGTATGGTAACCGAGCAGGTTATTCTACTTCACACGAACTTGTTAAATTGATTTTATTCGAGCATGCTGATAAACAACCAAGTCACAGCTCCTTGGTTGTAACAAAGTTGATACAAATGGGTGTCAGGCCTGCCTCAATTCCTTGAATATGTCGTTTCTTCGACAAAAGAGCTCTGTTAGATACACGGGTACCTTGTCTGTAAATCAAACCCTCAGTGGAGGGGTACCACAGGGTACCAAATTAGGCCCTCTGTTTTTTGACTCATATTAATGATGCAATGACTCAGCTCGATGACTATGCTCATATCCTGAGCCCATAAGTATCTTGATGACATACAGTACTTATTGAGAATTCAAGGGGCAGGCAAGCTGATAACACTACAACCTGCCTTGAATGTTTTTACTCAATGGGCAACTCAAAATAATATGAAGTTGAATACTGATAAGTATGCCCTTATGGAAGTTTGTTTCCTGAAACAACCTCTGCCAAGGCCTCAATTTACTATCAAAACTACTGCATTGCAGAAGGTTGATCACATGAAAATTTTGGGTATTATTCTTTCATCAGATTTGAAGTGGAACCTTTACATTTGTAATACTGTCACCAGGGCAAATGGAAAATCGTTTATGTTGAAGATGCTCATAACGTTTAACTTAGCTGTGGAAGATTCGCTTACCATTTATGAAGGCTATTTTAGAGTATGCCGTTTCATTTTGGAATGCCGGTCTCACAATCCATCAAAGTAAAATTGGAACAGGTTCAGAAAAAGGCTCTAACAAGGAAATCCAACACAGGTGGAGGCCATTTAGCCCATTATGCCTGCGCAGGCACCACACCAACCCATCGACATAAGATCCAAGGAAGAAAATGCAAAAAATGCTTTTAATTCATGGAATTTTTTTTTGTTTGTTTTTTGTAGTTTTTAAAAAAAAAATTTCCTTTTTTTCCCCTCAGGGGAGGAGGCATGGGCTTGGTTAAAAACACACATCATCAACCACACAACCCCCTTGACAAGACCCCCACCAACAGCACTCCGTACATGTGCACACAATCACTCCTCAATGCTCAAACTACCCAAAAGTCTTCTCAACATCCCCATAACTTCCAATTTAAACTTATCTGCTTTTTCTGCTGCCACTACCTTTCCAGGGAGGCCATTCCATGCATGAACTACTCTCTGAGTGAAAGTCCCCTGCCTCGCTTCAGTCTTAACTCTCTTCTTCTTTATTCTCAGGCTATGGCCCCTGGTCCTATAACTGTCTACTCTGTTGAATAATTCATATGCACTTATTGTATCTATACCTTTCATCATCTTAAACATCTCCATCATATCTCCTCGTAACCACCTCCTTTCTCATGAATAAAGCCGTCTCTCTCAGCCGCTCATCGCTGAGTCGAGCTCGGCCTGGAATCAATCTAGTAGCCCTGCGCTGAACCCTCTCTATGGCATCTATGTCCTTCTGGAAATGTGGTGACCAAAACTGCACACACTTCTGGATGTGGCCCTCACTAAATTCCTGTACAATGTTAACACCACCTCTTTTGATTTATAATTGATCCCCCTCCGAATACAGCCTAAAACCCTATTTGCTCTCCCTATAGCTGCCTGGAACTGTGCTGCCTGCTTACCTCCCGTATGTATTACCACCCCCAGATCCTTCTCCTGTGTGACATGCTCCAAAATTACCCCTTGCATCCTGTAATCTCTATTTTCATTGTTCTTTCCCATCCCCAACACCTTACACTTGCTCAGGTTAAAATACATCTGTCAATCTTTTGCCCAATCGATGCAAGTATCAATACTTTCCTGAATCTGATCACCACCCCCTCTGCAATTCACCTTACCTCCAAGCTTTGTGTCATCTGCAAATTTGGAAAGCTTACTCTTCACCCCATTATCCAAATCGTTGATGTAAATAATGAATAGTAATGGTCCGAGTGCTGATCCCTGAGGTACCCCGCTACTTACATCCTCCCACTTACAGCCACTCTTTGCTTCCCACCACTAAGCCAATTTGCAATCCAATTAGCTACCTGACCAGCCACTCCACAGGCCCTCACTCTAACAACCTCCGACGTGGTACCTCATCAAATGTCTTGTTAAAGTCTAGATATATGATGTCCACTGCCTTTCCCTCATCCACCCAATCAGAAACTGCTTTATAGAACTCTTCAAGATTTGTTAAACAGGAACTACCTTTGGTAAACTCATGCTGACCACCTTTTATTAGTTTGTATTTGTTTAAATGGTTCCTCATCTGGTCCTTAATTAATGTCTCAAACACCTTCCCTATAACTGAAGTCAAACTAACAGGTCTATAGTTTCCCAATTCTTCTCTGGATCCTTTCTTAAATAATGGTGCTACATTTGCTACTCTCCAATCCTCCCGTACCTGCTCTGGCTACAGTGAACTATTGAAAATATCTGTTAACATCTCGCTTACCAGCTCAGCCACCTCCCTCGATACTCTCGGGTGCACATTATCTGGACCCGGAGCCTTATCTACTCTTAGACGACTTAGCTGTTCCTTTACTTCCTCCACTCCAACCTGGATCTTCTGTAAAAGCCCTTCCTTAGCTCCTTGATAGATACTCTCAGCTATTGGCAATTCTCCTGACTGTTCTTGTGTAAAAATTGAAGAAAAATACCTGTTTAATAAGCCTGCCATCTTACTTTCCTCACTAACCACTCTCCCGGTGCTATTCATCAATGGGCCCACACTGGTCCTCACCTGTTCTCTTCCCCTGACATACTTAAAGAAAGCCTTGCAATTACCTTATATATTATTTCTGAGTTTGTGGTTTCGTGTCGTGCTATCTTCGA
Organism: Eptatretus burgeri; assembly: GCF_056783735.1. Classification (NCBI taxonomy): domain Eukaryota; kingdom Metazoa; phylum Chordata; class Myxini; order Myxiniformes; family Myxinidae; genus Eptatretus; species Eptatretus burgeri. Next base: position 33,661,039 of record NC_140975.1, read on the forward strand.
CTTTGTTCTGCGCTCGAGTAACGTGATATTCGGCTTATATTATCTCAAAGACCATATGAGGTGCATGTTACAAAAAAAGTAAATAAAATGGTTCTGAAACAGCGAAATAGTGCCAAAAACGGTGGTACACGACTGTTAGGAATCTCCACACCCATGTTCTAGATGCCGAGATCCTAACTGGGGCAAACAAAGGTGACTATGTGTTGATACCACGAATCAAACTGGTCCCATCAGATGTGAACTTGCCATTCATTCTTGAAAGAACACAGTTTCCAGTAAGAGTCAGCTACTGCATGACTATAAACAAAGCGCAAGGCCAAACCTTTGATAAAGTTGGGTTATATCTTCCACAGCCGGTGTTCAGCCACAGTCAGCTATATGTTGCCTTCTCACGATCACGTCGGTTCTCGGACATTACGGTGCAAATTATACCAACTACAAAACAAGGGTTCCACAATGACAATGCTATAACCCAAAACATTGTGTATCAAGAAGTACTTTGAACATTGTATTCCACTTACTGCATTAAAGTAAAATTACGACTGATAATCTGCATCAGTTCCTTTCTCAAACACACCCACCCCAATATGTCGTGCAAAGTGCGGGTTATGCTAGTGTTTAATATTCTTAGCCATGTCCTTCTCATACTCTCTTTTGGCTTGTTGAGTTATTTTCTTAACTTGCCTCTGTTTACTCCGATAGTGATATAAATCTAACTCCAGTCCTGTTATTTTAAACCTAATAAATGCCTTTTGCTTCTCCTCAATAGCGTTCCTTATCTCATTACTCAACCACCCTGGTCTCTTTCTGTGTCTAGTTTTACACCTCATTGGAAAGTACTTGCTCTGCACTCTACACATTTGGTCCTTAAAGGTTTCCCGTTTCTCTGATGCTGATTGTCCTAGTGTTGGAGTCTCCCAATCTCTCCTAATTCACCTAATTCTCTCCTCATACCCTCAAATCTAATAGCCTCACCCTACCATCCTGAACTCTAACCATAAACAGAATCTTTGCACGCACAATGTTATGGCCACTTGCTCCTAAATGCTCCCCGACCTCCACCTCCTCCACCATATTGGGATCGTTACTTAAAAGGAGGTCTAACACTGCACTCCCCTCGTGGGCTTTTCTATTAAAAAGCAATCCTGGACTAAAACTGGACTTTAAAAAGCAATCCTGGACTAAAACTAGGAAATCCTCATCTGGTCTTCCCTTTCCCTGTTTCTGGAGCGAATCTATCCCTGGAAAGTTAAAATCCCCCCATAATCAATACTCTTCCCTGACCACATGCCTTTTTGAATTCTTCATGTACTCCTCCTTCCTCCTCTTCCTTCACACCCGGAGCCTTATAAAAGCATCCTACCAGTATCTTACTGTTTTCACAATCTCTAATCTTTTTAATAACACACTGCTGATTTTGATTAAGATGCCAACTGATATTTGATATACAATGTAGCTGCATGCTGTCCCCTTTTTATGTCTTAAGTTAATTTCGCACAAGAAACAACCTACCTTTTGGTCTCGGGTATACTTTTGGTCTCATACTTTTGGCTCTATTTCTCTGAACCTTATGTAGCCTGGCTCCCAAGCTAAGTTTTCCTTTTCCTTTCTTTAATCCCACTCAACATGGTTTCCCCATTTTCTCATGTTTACCTAATGTCTGTTTCCACCTATTCTCTACTTCCCTTGCTTTCTGCCGTTTTTACACTCCTTCAGTGTCTATCCTGCCTTATGCTCATGTTACTTTACAAGGCATTCCTTGTCATGTACCTTGCTCAGTACGCGCAGGTAACAGGTCATTGTAGTGCACATTCTTCTCCAATAGTTTAGACGTCACATGTATAGTGTAGATTTAGCCTTTTTGGCTTGCAGTGATCAAGTCCATTTGTGAATTAGTCTGTCCCTTGTTTCTGCATGTTAATTAGTACACAATTTAATTACATTACAATGTACTATTTTAAAGCCATTTCTCTTTTCCCAATGTTTGAATGTTTATGTTTGGTTGGATAAAACCATTACTACTACTTCCTTCAATGCTGTTTTCTCTTTACTTGTATCCAATTTAAATACAAGGTTTTATGGCCATGCTGATGAAACACAGATATACCCATCCATTAAACTTGATGATTTGCTTTCAAAACTGACTTTCTGCTAGCCTGAACTTCAAATATGGATGTCCAGAAGCTTTTACAAACTTGATGCTGTGAAGACTGACAGTATGTTGATCTTCGTCTCCTTATCTTTTCTCAAAAAAGAATAAAAAGCAAACAAACAAACAAACAAACACACCCTCAGAGGATGAAACTCAGCGATCACAATCCAAATCCTTCATCTATGGATCTTAATCTTGGTGACACCATGAACTCAACACTATTTTTGCCAGCATATTACAAAAATATTTAAATCTACAGTGCCTATAGAAAGTCTATACCCCCTTTCAAAAATTTCACCTTTTGTTACCTTATAGCCTGAATTAAATCCGATTTTTTTTCCACATCTTAACCCACAACTTCCAAGTGAAAAACAAATTTCAGAAAATTAAAAATACAAAACGAGAATACCTTAATTGGTTAAGCGTCTACCCACCTGAGTTAATACTTGGTGGAAGCACCTCTGACAGCAATTACAGCTGTGAGTCTGTTGGGATAGGTCTCTACCAACTTTACACACCTTTATTGGGCAATATTTGCCCATTATTCTGTACAAAACTGTTCAAGCTCAGTCAAGTTGCATGGGGAGTGTTGATGAACAGCAATCTTCAAGTCATGCCACAGATTCGATTGGATTTAGGTAGAGGCTCTGACTGGGCCACTCAAGGACATTCATCTTTTTTTGTTCCTTAACCACTCCAGTGTAGCTTTGTCTGTGTGCTTCAAGTCGTCATGCTGAAAGGTGAACTTCCGTTCCAATTTCAGCTTTCTTGCAGAGGGCAGCAGATTTTCATCTAAAATGTTTATATATTTTGCTTCATCCATTTTCCCTTCTATCCTGACAAGGCACCAGTCCCTGCTGCTGAGAACTATCCCATAACATGATTCTTCCACCACCATTCTTCATAGTAGGGATAGTGTTCTTTGGGTGATGTGCTGTGTTGGGTTTGTACCAAATGTAATGTTTTGCATTGAGGCCAAAAAGTTCCATCTTGGTTTTATAAAAGGCCACAAAACTTTTTGCCACATGGCTTCAGAATCTCTGGAGTGTTTTTTTGCATACTTCAAATGGGACTCAAGGTCGGCTTTTTTGAGTAATGGCTTTCTTCTTACCACCTTATCATACAGGCCAGAATTGTGGAGTGCTTGAGATATTGTCACATGCACACAGTGACCAGTCTTTGCCATAAAGGCCTGCAGTACTTTCAAAGTTACCATTGGCCTCTTGATGGCCTCTCTGATCAGTCTCCTTGCTTGGTCATCCAGCTTGGAGGGATGGCCTGATCCAGGCAGGGTTTTGGTGGTACCATATGCCTTCCACTTCTTAATGATTGTCTTGACTGTTCCATGGATATTCAAGGCCTTTTAAATATTTTTATACCCACCCCCTGATCTGTGCCATTCCACAACTTTATCCCAGAGGTATTTTGAAAGCTCCTTCGTGCTCATGGTTGAGTCTTTGCAGTGAAATGCACCCAGCAGAGTAAACCCACACAAACAGCTGATTTTATTCTGAAATAGTCAGAATCACTACAAGTTAACTCAGGTGCAGGCCAATGAACTTTGTACATGATTTTGAAAGTGGTTGGTTACACCTGAGCTGATTTACAATTGCTATCATAAGGGGGGTGGACACTTATTGAACAAAGATATTCTTGTTTTGTATTTTTAATCGATTTTCTGAAATTTCTTTTTCACTTGGAAGTTGTGGGTTACGATGTGTAAATAAAAGGTGGAAAAAGTCCAATTTAATGCAATTAAATTCCAGGCTACAAGGTAACAAAAAGTGAAAAATTTGAAAGGGGGTGTAGACTTCCTACAAGCACTGCATTTCCTTTCATCAAACCCATTCATGTTTCAATCAGAGGACAACCGAAACCCTATGATTCATGCAATCATCACTTTACAAGAGTATTACTGGAGTATACCTACCTCTTCCCTAAAACCACTACAACCCATGCAGAACATTGCAGCCATGCTTGTGGTTCAAGCTCATAAAACTGATCACATCACTTCAATCCAGGAAACTCTTCACTGGCTTCCAAGCACATCAACTTGAAAATAGTGTAAATAACTTTTAAAGTTGAAACAAACTTGCTCTTGCTTATATTTCCGATTTGCTGACACATTACAAAGCAGTAAGGATGCCACTGTCTTACAGTAGGAATTTCCTGGTAATCCCTCGCAGAAGGATTAATACTTTTGGTGATATGCGCCTAAACTTTGGAATTAGTTGAAGTTTCACATGATGACCTTAAGTTGGGTGTTTTATCTCTCAAAATCACATCTTTCTCCATTTCTATTTCTCTCTATTTTTATTTACTATCAACTTTTCTTTCACTGTAAAGTGCTTAGAGATTATATTTTGAAATTAAACAAATTGATAGCTCATATTATTTTTTAAAAAAGCTCTGGTTGGTCAAAGAAACTTTTTGGTCCAAGTCTTTCACGAACCAGCAAGCCAGGCAGAATGTTCGACTGAAAGATGAAGGAATTTGGAATTTGTTCAGGGTGCCAGCAATAATTCAATAACTCTTCGCGAAAAGACACCATGGTATCATGTCCACCAACTAATGCTAGCAGACGGGACACCCAGCTGAACGTCCATGAGACACGCTATGATGGAGCACCCTTTCTGCAAAGCCCAAATCCAAGTTTATAGACTGGCCAAAAATAGATCAAAGGTAAATACATGACCTCTGTACCAACCTGTTAGACAATGAAGACATGACAACATGACAACATACACATGAAAAGCATAATGCACAGAAAATGTGTAGAATTTCGGAGGTTGAGAGGAAAGAATGCCTGCCTGGAATGGCGACAAAACAAGCGCAGTCCGGAGATGGGATGCTGCAGGATGTAGATGGGCCAGCCATATGCAGCACTGGCAAACTTCACATAGTATTTTGCATTCAGCAGCTGAGGCTCCAAATCTTGCATCTTGGGGGAATAAATGTCAATAAAGCAATCACAGTACGACTGGCAAAACAAATGTACTGCGACAAAAATGATCATTTCTGTATTTTGTGTGATGTCTTGCTTTGATCGAGTGAAATGGTTGATTATGCAGTTGTTGTTTTGGACTTAGAATTCAGTATGTGCACAGATATGATTGTTTTGTCATAGTGATGGTAAAGCATTTACAATTTTACTTAAGTAAAGTGTCGACAAATTGAACTAGGTTAATAATCAGAGTAAAACGACATGCAATTTGCAACTCACTATAGATCAGAAGCAGGATCATTATTGTTGGAAAAATAACATGGCGAAGTAGCAAAGCAGGGGTTTGTAGAGGAAAGTGGAGACTGGCCCTGATAGGTAGAGGCTTTGGACACCATGGCAGCTGTGTGATTGGCCCTTGATAAACGAGGCCTACGGCTACAAAACGCATGAAATCAGATGTTGGTAGCCAAACAGCGAGGTGAATATAGTGTTGTGGACATCCTGCATGGGTGATCCTCCATTCAGGAGCCAGTCAATAGTGATAGGGAGGGCGTCGACAGACAGAAGCAGCAGATCAAGGGGAAGAGACCAATGAAGATGTTTTGCTGAGTCCTATCACATTGTTATTTTGAACAGAGAGATTCTCCTTCGATATGAGGCCGTTATGTGGGCCTCGGAACCCAGCAACTTTGGAGCTCCAGGTTCAGTGTGGGAAAATTCTGTTCTCCGACACATGCTTGGTGCGGGCATGCTTTCTTGCAAAGCTTGCGTTTCTATCTATCCATTCATCGTATTGGTGATTCTCCACAGCGAGGCCAATATAAAAAATCCAAACTGGTATTCCTTGCAAAGAATGTGAGAATGTCTTTACACTCCATAATCACCTTTTATTTAAGTTTGGTTGGTTTTCCTGTAAATAAGTTCCTATAGCATTGCATTTGATACAATAATGAATGAATTATTTTAGTGGTAAATTATTTAATTATTATTATTGGTTAAACAAATATGTATGTATGTATGTATGTATGTATGTATATATATGCCTGGTGTTGGCGCAGTGGTTAGGGCAGCGGCTTGGGATCCAAAAGGTCCTGAGTTCAAGCCCCGTTGGGCCACTGAATTAATACACCAGGGGGTTGACTCAGCCTGTCATCCTTCCGAGGTCGGCGAAATGAGTACCAGTGTACTGGTTCGGTGTATACCCCGGTTAAAATAGGTGTACCATATCCCTGCATCGTAAGAGGCGACCAGGGTTGCGTCAGGAAGGGCATCCGGCGTAAAACATGTGCCAAATCACTATGCGGATCATACGGATGATCCGCTGTGGCGACCCCTAGAGGGAGCAGCCGAGAGAAGAAGAAGAAGAAGAAGAAGAAATATATCAAATAAAGGAGGTATTTCGATTAAAAACAAATAAAGAAATAAATAAATATTATTGTAAAATACATTATAAATAAATATTAAAATAATTTGTTCGTGGTTGCTGGGATACCCAGTTCAGCATGTTAAAAATCAGTTATCGATTACAGTTTGAATATTTGAATGACAGTTTGAGTCGATGGTTAGATGGAGGTGCTGTGTAATGTACACGTCTACAAGGTAAAGTGTTTATCGCTTAATATATTATCATATAAAGTGGTGTATGATTAAAATTATTCATACATATGTAGTAATACTTCAAATAAAAGTAGTAATTAAATAAGTTTGAAAAAGGATATTGCATTGCTGTGTTGATTGAATGTCTGGACACAACTTTGGGGTTGTTGGTCCATTGATGTTGAGTAATCTACCGATGTGGACCTGCGACCAGGGTTGTGGATCTGCCGTTTGGAGAGGTTCTGGGCTGAAAGGATCGAAACCTCAATGAAAAACGTTGCCTAGCTGATGATCCGGGCAGTTGGGAAATCAGTCATTGCTTTTAAGTTAAAGGTTATAACTTCAAATAAAATAGCTTTTATAAGTACTTTCCAGTACATAATATATTTATGTACTGGTACATAAATATATTATGTACCAGTATATTTGGTCTTTATTTTGATTGCAACTGTCTCTGCTGCTCACTACTGTCAAGTCAATCATTACCTGCTCACTTCCTGTGACTGTTGCTCTGTTGTCAAAACTCCGAGATTTTGTTGACACATTCTGATGAACTGTGCTGTGTATTTGCTTAATTCAATATCAGTTTGAGATATTTTGGGTAAAATGGTCAAACTGTTTTGATTGCAAATGAAGAGTTTGTTTTCTCTTACAAACACTGTGGCATGAGTCCTGTTTTCCCAAGTATTTGGTGAAAGTGCTTGTGTATCCCAATCGCACAAAGTCTGGGCAACAATTGGCTCTGTGACTTGGGGTGTGATCACAATTTTATGCACATGTTCATAACCGTCATGTCTCTTTGTCTCTCTGTTTCTCCCTTCCCCCTCCCCCACCACCAAGTATACACTGCCAAAAGTAACTTTCTTCGTAAGAAAATGTTTTCTTGAAATAAGAAAACAATGGACATTTTTGTTGTGGGTTGAAAATTTTTGTCATTTCAAGAAAATTTATTTTAAGTAAATATTTCCTGACTATAAAAGTTATTTTTGGCAGTGTATGACAATATGGTGGCAATTGCATGATCGATTTAACCATGCATCATAAACAAAATTCTATATGCAATATGCGAATAGGGCTGCAAAAAGTACAATTAGCATCATGGAAGAGAAAGGTAGAACTGACAGTGGGACAAACATCAAAGGATTAACAAACAGGAAAAGAGGAAAGGGAGGAGGGGAAGAAACATTGAAACCAGCAAGTAATGAAACCAGCAAGAACCATCAAGCTGGTGAAAGTAAGAAGCCTGGCAAAGAGTGTGAGCAAGAAAGTGGCTTTGAAAAGCATGTAAACATCAAATTATAAAGAAAGGATGAGTGGTGACTTGCACAAGAAAATGTTCTTTTCATACCCCTGATGGTGTAGAAACATTTGTAGAAACCGCTTGCAGTTCCTCATTATCATGGTACTGATGCAGCAAAGACAAGCCTGCGGCAATGTCGCTAGCAACCAAATCGGTGTCCTGAACAAAAACATTGTGGGAACGACTCAGGTTGCATACAAGTATAGATACAATCGTCATTCGTTTCGTTATAGTAACTCACTTGGCAATGTGAACATTAGATGGATTACAGAGCTCACCAAAAAAAAAAAAAAAAAAAAAGTGAGTGAGTGTGTGTGTTTATATCAATCATACCTCCTGGTTGTAATGGTGAGCATCGGGTGCGGATTATGTCTCGCACAAGAAAACCGCATAATCCGCAAAGAACAACCGTCCGTCTGCCACCCAGACGATTGTTCCCGCTAATGCAAACCATTCAACTAGAAGGCACGTGGTATGATTGGCAGGCAAATCAAAATATGTGGAGCAAGACAAGCACTCCCCCAATCTCCAATGGACATAAAGTCCTGCACCAAAGTGTCACCTCCAATCCAGAGGCCTCGGTCCAGCGACTCTGTCAAACAGACAAAGATTACATGGTCAACATCGGTTAAACATCAAACGGAGCTGCCTATCCGGATATTGGGCTTATTTACCCTCATCGGGATGGCATACCAAGAAATATCTAATCAATGATGACCATATTCGTTGTTTAAACATCAATCGTACTTCTTGGCTGTAATAGTGAGCATCGGCCGTGGATATTGTCTCATACGGTAAAACCGCCTAATCTGCAAAGAACAACCATCCGTCTGCCACCGGGATGATTGTTCCCACAAATGCAAACCAATCAACCAGAAGGCACGTGGTGCGATCATCAGGAAAATCTAAATGTGTGGGATGTGATGAGCACTCCCACGATCTCCAATGGCAAAGCCTTTTGGACCCCCATTCTTAGATGGGAGGAAAAGCACAGGGTAATCTTTCTGGGTTGGGTTGTGGTGGTGTGTGCCGGGGTGGTGCTGAGGTGTCATCCACCAGATGGCGGTCTCCTCGTGTTAACCTGAGGCAGTTTTTCAGGTGGGTAACTGGAATTTTCTATCCTTAAGAGGGGATGATCACCTTTCTCTGCTGTCATCTGAGCTCCAGTGCTTGAACATCGGCAATGCAGCACTTTGAGGTTCGGAGACCGGATCGTGGTGAGATTATGGCGGGTGTTTACGCCAACTGGTTGCTCTGATCATTATCATACCCAAGGGGTTGCTGTAGTTGTGTCCAATAAGCTGACTCCAGTGATAATTGAGGCAACAACAGTCAATGGGTGTACTATGAGACTGAGGATTCGTCACTCTTTGGGAGTCATTTCCCTGGTCTCTGTATATGCTCCAATTGAGGCAAGTGATCACACTGTGAAGGAGACATTCTATGCCATGCTCACGTCTGTGGTTAATCAGTGCCCCAGGCGAGATTTCAATGCATCAAATAGCACTGAGAGGAATGGTTATGAGACATGTGTTAGTCCCCTTGGGTCAAGAACTGTGAACCAGAATAGCACTATTAAATGACTGAGTTCCTTGACTTTGCAAGAAGTCTTAGACTTATGATGGCTAGTTCATGGTTTCAGCACCCACAGCCTCATTGATTGACATGGTATTCAAACGCAGGTGGTGTGGCAAAGGACACTGACAATGTGCTCATTGGAGGATATTCTATAACTGCAGAGTCTACCAGAGTGCTGAGTTCCTCAACACCAACCACAGGCTTGTTGAAGCAATTCTGAAGTTGCAGCACAAATCCAGGAGAATGGTATCATCCCAGCCTAAGCTGAAGGTTGGCAAGCTCAAGGATGAGAGAGTAGCTGAAGAGTTTCGAGCAGGCTGAGTAGGGATTTGGAAGGGTTTGGATGTTTTGGGGGATCCTGAAGAGTTGTGGAGTGCCTTCACTAATACCATCCTTGATGTTGCCGGTGGTGCCTTGGAACTCACCATCAGGCGAAGAAGAACTTTGTCTCCTAAGGGACACTGGATGCCATTGACCAGTCGCAGGGCCAGGCTGTTCAGGGCTCTCAGGGATAAAACTGTACGTTTGCTGAGGGCGGACAAAGAGGACTATGTGCACCACCTGTGGTGAAGTGATTCGCGTCCTGCTTTCAGAGGAATTTGTGCGTTTGCTTCCGCCAAGCCCATCCCTCAGTGTGCTGCAGTTTGAGCTGTGGGTGGTGAGCTCTTGACAGAGGAGTCTGAAGTGAAGGCCTGCTGAGCCAGTTACTTTGAGCAGCTGTACCAGGCTGACCCACCAACTGTTGAGTTTGTTGTAAGGGGTGTAACTATCCCCATTGCTGACCCTCTAATCAACTGTGAACCGCCTTCGTTTGTGGAAACACGGGCTGTGCTGAACAAGTTGAAAGGGGGCAAAGCTCTTGGGATTTGTGGCATCCATGCAGAATTCTCAAGGTTGCTGGAAATGCTGTACTAGTGTCGTATGTAGTTCTGTGCTCTGTTTAGAGCACAGGCATCATCCCCACTTACTGGAAGAGGGGCCTTGTTGTCCCTCTATGAAAAGGGAAGGGTGTAATGGCCAAGACTGCAACAACTACCGAGGGGTGGCGCCACTCAGTGCCGGGCAAGGTCTTTGTTCGGATAATTCTTGATAGGGTTCGCCACCATCTGCTTGAGCACCAGCGTCCAGAGCAGTCAGGCTTTACACCAAAGAGGTTAACGATTGACCGTATCCTTGCTCTTCGTGTCCTCACCGAATGCAGACGAGAGTTTCGGCAGGGGCTGCTTGCAGCCTATGTTGATCTCTGTAAAGCGTTCGATTCAGTGAATCGGGATGTCCTCTGGAGGATTCTTGGTCGATGTGGGGTGCCACCAAAACTGATCGATCTGATGTCTGAACTCTACTCTGGTACTGAGAGTGCTGTGAGATGTGGTGATACCATCTCTGACATTTCCAGTTTTTACTGGAGTTTGTCATGTGTGTATTGGCCCCCACACTTTTCAGTACTCGTATGGACTGGATTCTGGGGAGGATGTTGAGGTCACGGAAAGATTCACTTACCTTGGCAGTGTTATTCATGTCTCTGCTGGTTGTGAGCCAGAGGCCAATAGACGTCTGGGTTGGGCCTGGGAGTCACGGATTCACTGGATCATGGGTGTGGCACTGTCGGTACCTGTGCAGGACGACGAAAGTCCGAGTCTTCAGGTACTTGGTGCTTCCAATCTTGCTCTACGGATTTGAGACTTGGACTCTGACCAGGGATCTAAGATGGAGACCAGGTCTCATCAGAGAATCGTTGGCTATCGCTGGTCGGACGTTGTGTCCAATGAGCGGTTGCTGAGAGAGATTCAAATGAGATTTGTTACCTGCATAGTCCGTAAGCATCAGCTGCAGCTGTATGGACATGTGGCTCATTTTCCTGACACTGATCCTGCTCATCTGATTCTCTCAGCGAGGGAGCCTCATGAATTGAGGAGGCCAATGGGCCGACCACGTGCCTCGTAGTTGCAGCAGGTTGATCAGCATCTGAAGGAGATTGGGATGGGCCAGGCATCTGCCTGGGGGATGGCCAGACGAGGCCCCTTGAGCACCGGCGGAAAGTGGACGCAGCAACACGCTGCTTTGGTGTGTGCTTTCATACCTGACCTGACCTGAATGCACTCTAATGGCTGTATGCCCAACCCAAAGACTTGTATGAAGCTGGGATTAAAGCATTTACCACACATGTCTGGTGTTCATGATGCTGGGGAACATTTTATGTTAAGAAATAGTGAAAGATTAACCAGTTACAGAACATTATTTCTTTCTCGAGAAAAGAAAGTGAAGGTATGTAGATACTGGACCAAGCTGTCTTCCAAATGCATGGCTATACTGTCCTTTTAAACAATTATCCCTCTTTCAAGGAATTGTACATCACACCAATGATACATTTGATGCATTTTTAACGCACCTCTAATAAATTAACAAAGGGTAGGAAACCTTCTGTAAGGTTTAAAAATGCCTGTTGATCATTTTGACATTACAATAAATTTTTGGTTTAGCTCGAGAAGATAACATCCAATCCAGTATATTTATTGCCTCTGCCACCCCCAGGTGAACAGAGGTAATATTTTCACCCCCATTTGTCTGGCTGTGAGCAGGATATCTCAAAAAGTCATGGACGCATTTGGACAAAATTTGGTGGGCAGGGTGTGTGTGTGACTAGGACGAACTGATGAGGTTTTGGTGAAGATCCAGATGTAGAATTTTACGAGTGCCTCTTGACCATTTAAGATGCAAGGCCAAAAACGATACATAGCATGGTATTTCAAAAAGTTATGGATGGAACCGGCCAAAACTTTGTGGACAGGTTGGGGGTTGACAATTTGTCCTTGTGTGATGATTTCCGTGAAGATCCGGAAAAGATAATTTTTTTTCAATTTTCAAAGTGTTTTTTCACCATTGAAAGAGTTGTTGGGTATGTGATAAGAACAAGCAGATTCGATTTTGGTTCAGGTTCGGATGCAGATCTGGCCTATCAGTGGGATAAAAAAAAACAACTGCTCAGCCTGGTGGAGGTATGCGCTCCACCAAATGTTGTTCTTGTTAATATTGTCACTGATGTTATTTTACTGTCACTTTGAGCATTGGTACGGTCGCTGCCTGTGACATTTGAATCACTGCCATTGTCAAACTTTGATTTCTTAATCTTTTGTTGTACACCGCTCCTTCCCAATTCCATACGCAGACAATGCATGACATTATCGCCAGGCGCCGAATGACATTATCGCCAGGCACCGAAGGAAGGGTGTACTCAGTTTTATTTCTTGCTTGTTGGTTTGTACGGGCAAGATATCAGCCATCCTTTGAGCTCGGAAGCTGAAATTTGGGGACAAAAGTGAAGATGTGCTTTGGCAAAATCTGTATTTTTTATTGTTTGATTAATCAATTCAATTAATTATTATCGCTTTATTAATTACTTATTTATTTTATTTCTCATCCTGGCAATATCTCAGGCATATTTTGAGCTAGGAAGCTGATATTTGGACATGACAGTGACCAAGTGGCTATAAAGGGTATTTTTCATTAATCACTAAATTTTCAAAAAGTTTCAGATTCGAATGAAACTGTGGTGGTTTTGGTATGCTATTAGCCAATTGATTAAGAAATTAATTATTTTATTTATGCAATGAATCAATTAAAACTATGATTGCACACCGCTCCCTCCCAATTCTGACTCCATGTGCTGAAAGGCGGCATCGCTGAGCGGCAAGCGCCAAAGGATTTATTTATTTATTTAGCATGGAGGTGGTATACTTTGAATGTACCGCTACTTGTTTAACTTATTTTCCAGTTTTGTCAATTCTAACAGTCCATTATTTTTGGTTTGGAATTAGTGCCTATAAAACTTTAGAAATCACTCTTTCTGATCTTCACAATCTTCATGGTGGACCCACAGTGAAAATTTGACCATCTCTGATAGTGCTCTGTAAATAAATATGAAACAGTTGGCCTTTAAACCAACCAAAATACTTGTCATTTATGGGATTCATGAAAATATTTGAGCGAATTAATCACCAAATGCAAAATCATGGAAATATATTCTCACATAAAGCATTTTCAAATATATTGAACATTACAAAATTAGGTAAAGATGTTGTAAATGCAATGACAGTCAAATTTCTGAAACCAGGCCAACAAATAATCCACTTGTATAGCTCACACCATATTAACAAGATTCCGCAATACCAATTAGACACAGATAATTATAAGCAAGTTGGACACAGGAGAAGGAAATTTAGCCCATCATGCCTGGCCTGTGTTTTAACAACACCAAATTAATTGAATATATCAGTTCATAGACTTCATTTCGCTTGGTGGAGGGAGGGTAGAGGAGGAGCGGTATCAAGAGAGTAGGAGAGAACAGTGGGGGCTGGCACAGGAACATCCCTTACAAAAAATGTTCTGCAGAACTCAATGCTTCCACAATACATAAAAGTAAAAAATTTTACATAACATTTTTGCAGGGTCCTGAGGGTGGTTTTATTTATTTTCTTAATTATTTTTAAGGGTGAAAACTATTGTAGAGTGAGGAATCAAGAAACAGAGTGCATTCCTTTCATGACGAGAGCAGCTCAGATATAACAATCACTACACATGCATAAAAAAACACCCCAACCATACCTAACCTCCCGAGCAGTCATGCCAATGCCCATGTACAAACTCTATCCCCAATATTTCTGAGTACCTAGCTAATTAAGCTTTAAATCCATCTCCTGCTTCTGTTGTCATATCTTTCCAGGAAGACCATTCCATGCATCAACTACACCGAATGAAAGACCCCTGCCTTACTACCATCTCTCATATTCTTCAGTGTCAGACCGTGGCCCCTGGTCCTGTAAATAAAAGCAGCCTTACATGACAGGGGCTGGCAGGATGGCCTAGATGTATGCACACTCACTTCTAAGTGTCTAGCCTGGTACAAATCGTCCTGAATGCACAACACCAGGGTGGAAGTTTATAGCTGTGTCAAGATTTTAACTCAGGCGAGACAGATCAGAGGCGAGTGTGCATCCTGCCACCCATGACCCGAATAACGAATGGCTTCAGATAACACTAGCCTGCATGGTCTCATTCTTATGGACAAGTTGTATGATATTGTAGTCTGCAAAATGAATACCATGATTTACATTACAGAAAACAACAAGAGAAAATGTTTTATTGGGATTTCCTTTTTAATAGTCCTGCTTACCATGAAAAAGTCTCGCATGACTCCAGCAACATGATCAAATGCACCAGCAGCATCTTCAGAAGCCACACAACAGCACAGCAGTCTCACACGTGTGGCCCAGACACGTGTGGCCGCTTGCCTTGCTCCCTGGAAAAGCTGCTCTGTCTCACTCCCTTCTAAGTTGTATGGCAGGCCCTGGGCTGCTGCAACGGCCTCAGAGCTCGAACTTCCCAGTGGGTCAAAGGCGAGGGCGAGGAAGATGAGGGTGGCAATCAGAATGAGGCAGCTGTGCAAGAAAGCATTCAAATAAAAGAAAATGGAAATCAGAAAAATAAAATGAAACATTTACATCTGCAGTATATAAACCCCCCCCCCCCAAAAAACCAAGGTTACAAATGATATTAAATTAAAAAATGACCGTTTTTACAGCCATTTTTCCCTGCTGTGCAGGGGTTTGGCTTTTTTTTGTGAGGCAATGTTTTATGGCCGGATGCCCTTCCTGACGCCAACCCTGGTCGCCTCTTACGACACACAGGGATATGGTACACCTATTCTAACCGGGGCATACACCGGGACCAGTACACTGGCACTCATTTCGCCGACCTCGGAAGGATGACAGGCTGAGTCAACCCCCTGGTGTTAATTCAGCAGCCAACGGGGCTTGAACTCAGGACACTGGGATCCCAAGCCGCCACCCTAACCACTAAGCCAACACCAGGCTTAAGGTTACAAATGATATGCCATGAACAATTAGATAATAGGCAAAAATAAATTGATATTTACATCAATATTGGTCAAGCTACAGCTCAAAGGGGGAGGACGAAAGCCTTTACATGACATGATGGATTCAGCAACCAACACTGCCCAAAATCAATGTGCCCACATTATGGAGTCTAAGGGACTTTTGAGTGAAGGTGTCCAAAACCAAGGTCATGCTTTGGGACCAGAGCAAAAATAAAATAAAATAAAATTGCACAATTTGGCTATATTGCGCTGTTCCACGCCTGCGCACAACCGCAGTGCGGAAATCTTCATCCTGATGAAGTAGCACTTATATGGAAGGAAAATAAATATTGTCAACATTGGGAAATTCCCTCATGCTGTTTGTCAATCTGGAGTTGGCAGCAATTCTATCTTCTGCTTTACCTGCAAGAAATGGATACACAAGAGGTGTAGTAGAATTAAGAGCAGACTCGGATCAAATGCAAATTTTGCCTCCTGGCCCCCCTGGAAGTGGAGATGATTGTGTCAGATGACTTTTGTGTTGTGTTGTGTTGACAAATTCTGTTATTTGGGTGACTTGATTGGAGCTAATGGTGGAGCAAGATCGAGCTCCATTGCTAAAGTTAGGAGTGCCTGGAAGAAGTTCAGAGAATAACCCCAGGCTGAACGGTAGGGAGTATGGGCCCTGAGAGGGAGCAGACAGGATCAAGCAGGCAGCTCATGAGGGCAGAATGTCAGCAGCAAGAGAAGTGTAGAGGGAGCGCATCCCAATGGCAAAGGGCTCGTCCCAGTATGCAGAGTAGCAAGAGAAGCAAGCAGAGGCACACTCCAGCATGTGTGGAGAGCAGGTCTCAGCATGCAGGGAGTGGGGAGCAAATGGTGCATCCTGGCATGCAGAGGACAAACAGCGTGTACTGGCGCATGCGGAGGGGGTGGAGTGGTGCAACCCGGTGCTCAGTGGGGAGGCACATCCTGGCGTGTCGAGCTTGGGGAGATTCATTCCACGACATTGCTGCTGATTTAAAAATCTTTCATTCAAAATTTACTACTTTAAAAAACAATTAGGCTCAATATGTAGCTTTATCAATTAACAATTGTTCAGAAATCACACACACACACACACACACACACACACACACACACACACACACACACACACACACACACACACACACACACACACACACACCAGTTCAAACAAAAAATGTTTACAATACAGTGAAGGAGATGAAGTTGTATCATTCTGTCAAGGTCTCAGCTTGTACACAGCTGTTAGGGCAGGCAATGCCAGACCAGAAGAGAGATGCTAAAAGACTGCACTGGAACCAATGTGGCTGCGGTGAGCAAGAAACATTCTCCGAGAGTCAGTTTGCTGTCTTGAGATTGCAATAACATGGATGGTCTTAAACTTCATGACCCCAAAGGAGAAATATGGGAAGCAGCACTACCAGCCCACAGGGAGGACATGAACACCGCTGCAAGCTGAGAATGGCATAGAAAGGACCCATCACTGTGGAATATTCTGGGGGCACAATCTGGATTTGAAAGCCAGCTTGGACACATGATCAGCCCGAGACAGGTTAGAGCTCATGGGGAGGCTCAGGATCTCCTCCCAAGCAATGGTCAATTTTACGTTTAAATATAAACAACATATATAATGGGTGTCAATAGACAAGCAGATTAAAAAAAAGAGCACTAGGAAGAGGGAATTAAAAGCAGGAAAGCAATAATAAAAACACCAATGCTTCATATCATGTTAAAAGATAATGAGGGCAGAGACAAAGAATCTTCAGAAGAAGAAGGATCTTCAGGCTGGTGCTCCAGCCTCTCACCTTTCTCGGCTTCACGCTGTGGAAACCAAGGCATTTAGGACCATTGGTATCTCCTGCGGTGAGGTTGAGTCTTTGGGCTTCTCACCCTCCCTCACCGCAGGCAGGTCGGTGGTCTTTCTGTCGTCTACAGTCTCCTCTCCAGTCTCGCCCCCCCGCTCTGTGTGCGATATGTCCCCCCCCCCATATTTCCGCAGGGCGCTCAAAGTCCGCCAGCAACCCCCTTCTGGTAAAACTACCAAAATCACGAATCGCTGCTCACCTTCACTATTTTTTTTCCCCTCTTTTTCCCGCCTTTAGAATAAACTCCCACACTATCTTCAATCCCATTCTTCCTTCCAGGCCTTCAAAACAGCCATTCACCACCACCTCTTATCTTCGCCCATCCAAAACCTCGATCGTTTCTACCCTCGTTAATCCACCCAAAACCCACCTCCTTCAAATTCCCTGCTTTCCTTCCTGAAAGTCCCTGTGGTGTCCATCTTGTTTACCCTGTGTTCCCCACCCCATCACTCTCCCTTCCACAGATCTCCTAATGTCTCTGTTCTCCACTGTTTTGTCCTTCCCTCTCCCACCCCTCTTGTCTCATGTCCCCCTTGCTGTGCATTGTGTGTTAGCTCTCATATGAGCCTCGACAATGTATACCAAAAAAAAAAAAGAACAGGTCATACAATTGTTCAAATGCTACAATGGGCTTTGTTTTGCGAACTGACTCCATGATTACTTTGCAGCAGCTCGGTTTTATTCTCATCATGTACCTGAGTGCAAGCGATGCCTGCATTGCTCCAACTGTATTCTCTGCACAGTCCGGTTTCCTCTGAACCTCAAAAACCCAGGAGAGCCCCAAGAGCAGCCATGTGAATTCAGGTACGTAGAGCACCGTCCTCAAGTATATCAGTAATGGCATCCGCCTGCGAGGATGTGGATTGCTGATGGTACCTTGGAAAACAAAGAAGCAATGGAGTCAATTTGTATTACACAATAAGCGTTCTTTGTTCAGTCAGATAAATATCCATAAAAGGTCACCAGTTAAATAGGTGACATTGCAAATAACATTATACTGAAGACAACAATTATACTGAAACGTCGAAGGTACATATATGGTAAAAATCGTCAATATTAGTGGCAATGAGAAATAAACACATTGCCGGTTCAACAAATAATGATTTCGCTCTGCTGGGCATTGTGGCACATACCTGTAATCTGACAACTTGAGTTGGGGGGGGGGGGGAAATAATAATAATAATGATAAAAAAAAAAATATATATATATCTTGTTGCGAATTCGCGCCCGCCGGCGTGCGAACGGCCGCGTAACTCGAATTGCGGCACGTCGCCCACCGGACGGACAATTCTGTCGTGACTCTCTCGGACCAACGCCGGGAGCTAGTCACGGGTGGGCCTTTCGACCTCACCGCAATCGTGCCAATCGCCCACCTGCGCAGGATAGGGTTGCTCGCCAAATTCGATCTACCGAAGTACCTGCGCGAATGGTCGACCGGGCGATCGTACCTCGCCGCAGGTCGACTCCGGACACGAGCCGCTTGGGCGACCCGTTCCGTACTATCGGGATAACCGAGCGGTGTTATCGTCGACCTGGACGGTTCAGATTAATGACTGAGATCTTGCACCCGCTACGAACCCTTTACGTGAAGCAGGATGGAGAGTCAATGGAGGAAAGACAAAGCGAAACGGGCACAGTTCAACAAGCAAGCATTTTATTTCCCGGCACACGGAAAGCACGTATATACAGCCATACACAAAAAGCAAATGCAAGAAGAAAAGCAGTTAAAACCGACTACGCGCACACACGGCAACACTTGTACAGTTTTACTTCACAGACGGCGCCAACACAGACATTTGCACAAAAACCCCAAAGAAAAGAAAGAAGCCACCCTCACAGACAAGGAGGCAGACAGGCCTGTAGGCCAAATGTGCGCGTGACCTGGAGGAGCGGCCAGGTCCGCGAGACCGGGGAGGTCTTACCCGTGTCCTCGTGACGCATTTGCGGGTAAGCCGCAAATGTGGCCGCGCCGCTGTGCCCCGACTCCATGCCCCTTGGTGGGTTTCGTTGGCATGACGTTTGGGGTGGGGTGGGAACGGGGCCCCCTTTTGCACTATCTCAGCATGGGGGAAAAAGGGGGAATTGTTGATGCCCTGGGGGAGAGGAGTGGCTGGCTGGCTTGGGTCCCGCGACGAGACGAGCGATCCCCCACACCGCAACCTCGTCGCCGACCTTCCTGCCTCGGACCTGAGCCCCCTTGCTTACAGTTCCAGCGCGCGCACTCGACTCCACTCCGCCAACGCATGCTCCTTGTCCCCCAAGAGCAACCTCTCGACGACACTCTCCAGCAACTCCAAAACTCAATTTGCTCCCCTCTTTTCTCCAGCTCCACATTCTCCTCCGACCTCTCAAGCGCCCGAGTCGCCTTCCGCTCGCACCTTTATAGCGCTCAGGAGAAGCCAATATGCAAATTTTAGGATCAGAACGCGATTGGAAGCGGGGCCACGCTGCCCCCCCCCGGTCAGCCATTGGTTGGGCAAAAATGGGCGTGAACCTCTCCTGATCCTAAAATTTGCGTATACGGACTTCACATACACACGCTTGGAGGCGGGGCCAAGCCGCCCCGCGCTCGCTAATTGGACGGAGGAGAAGTGGGCGTGAACCGTTTCTGATCCAAATCTCCCCTCGGAAAGGCCGCCACCCACGCTCGCGGCTCGGTGCGCTCGGCACCAATCGCCGAATGGGCCCGAGACAGCCCGACGTTCAGTGTTCACAGGTGGTGCGGTTGTTGGTTGTGAAGGAGAGAGGCGAAGGTGGTGGAGGGTTTGATAGTTATGGTGCCGTTTGGGAATGGCGGTGAAGCGCTGTTTGCGGGATGGAGTTGTGAAGGTAAGGGGAGTGGCTGTTTGCGTTGTTGGCGGCTTACTGGTCGAAAATAACAATAAAGAAAGAAAAAATGGCAAACTCAAAGCGTCGCAGCCCAGAAGAATCACATAAATTCCCTCTATACAACGGGTTTGGGTTAACTACACATGTACCTATGAAGATATCTCACCTGGCGGCCCTTTATGGTGTAATGCGAATTTCCACAGCCGTAACACTATATATATATATATATATATATATATATATATATATATATATATATATATATATATATATATATATATATATATATATATATATATATATATATATATATATCGCATGAGGATGGGAGCTCTGCCCTGTGCCATGCTAGATGGTACAGAGCAACCTGGCCGACACGGTGGCACCCAACCCAGTTTGTCAGGTCAGATAAGATCTGTAACTTGCTCCAGGTATCATGTAAAACCCATACTAACCTGTTCATGGTTGAATGTCGGCGACTAAACTAACCTGTTTCTGTGAGGAGGGTGTATGGATATGAACACCCAGCAGGACTAAAAACAAAACTTGTCAAAGGGCGGAGGAGCTTCTTGCGAGCCAACAGTCATTCATATCTGGTGCCAAACTACATCTGCAGACATCCTGCAGTGAGCTACCTTTCCTAGGAAGTTGGTGGCAGGATTTGCACTCCAGCCACCATAAAAAAAAACACTTTACTCTGCAAAAGCACACCAAGTGGTGTGTGGTGGGCTGGTGCTGAGGTGGGGTCCACCAGAGGTTAATCCGAGTTAACCTGAGGCGGTCCCTTCAGGTGGGTGCCTGGAATGCCTTATCCCTAAGAAATGGGGATGGGCCAGGTATCTGCCTGGGGGATGGCCAGATGGAGGCCCCTGGAGCTCTGGCAGAAAGTGGACGCAGCGACACGCTATGGTTCATGCTCCAAATAAGTACGTATTATTTATAGTTTGTCTCAATCACCCAGGCAACCATTGAAATTTGTCAGCCTACATGTGTGTGTGCGTACCTAGCCAGTGGAAGGCCAGCTGACAGGGTGCACTCCCCTCCACGAATCAGAAAGCAGACACAGGGCTTGCCAGAAAGCCAATTACCAGCCTCGAAGCAGCAGGCCGGCTACAACTAGCACACGCGGTGGCACAATTCGGCCTGATCTGGCCCTGGTCCATTTCAGTTGAGGGGGAACACCAGATGGGACAACCTTACCCAGCTACCACGATGTGGACCAAACCTATCCTCCCCAAGCGGGCTATGCATCAGACAACTAGACGCCAAGCAGTTTAATACAAGAAATGGTGCTTGCTAAACCCTATACGAGCACAAATACCATGCAAAACCTTACTTCGATAATCACCCCCTCCCAAGAACGCAACATCCACCCCCCCTCGTTTGGACCATCAGCCCATGGCAAGGTCACTCAAAAAATCCAAGCCTTGTCTCTTAAATAATCACATGCCAATTAGACAACCAAAAATTTGTTTATTTTAACCAAGAGGGGTTATGGAAGGCGAAGTCAACTCTATCCTTCTTATCGTGCAGCCAGCTCTGTCTCATCATTTCCATATATGTACACACACACAATCCAAACAAACACTTAAAAAATTTCATTCACCCATCTCCCGTCATCAAGTATCAGCTATCAGGGGTCTCTCCTTGCCCTGTGGCCAGCCAAACCTGCCCCCCCACCCCCAACATATCACTTGCCAGTAGCACATGGAACAAAAAATGGGGGTAAGGAATGGCAGTGCTTCACAACTCTCTCCTCAAGAGCTTGCACCACCCGCAGGCACTCAAAACACTGCCCTAATCACAAATTCCTCACTGCCATACCATTTTCAATTTACCTTCCATACAAGTTATGCTGTTCCTAACAGCTATATATCCAATGAACCCATATATCCACTGGGGAGGTTGTTTAATGTTGCAGCTATTCTTCCCTGATTTTCACAACCAATAAAACCCAGTTCTTGTCCAAAATTAAGGTCCCATTAATTTCAGCGGACTATCTGTGGAAGGAAGAGCCTGGTGTTGGCACAGTGGTTAGGGCAGCGGTTTGGGATCCAAAAGGTCCTGAGTTCAAGCCCCGTTGAGCCACTGAATTAATACACCAGGGGGTTGACTCAGCCTGTCATCCTTCCGAGGTCGGCGAAGTGAGTACCAGTATACTGGGCCGGTGTATACCCCGGTTAGAATAGGTGTACCATATCCCTGTGTCGTAAGAGGCGACCAGGGTTGCGTCAGGAAGGGCATCCGGCGTAAAACATGTGCCAAATCACTATGCGGATCATACGGATGATCCGCTGTGGCGACCCCTAAAAAGGGAGCAGCCGAAAGAAGAAGAAGATCTGTGGAAGGTTATATTGTTACGAATTTGGAAGCTTACTGCACACAACAGCCAGGTCCTATAGATCAGTTATATCGGTAAGTATGTGTTTCTAGGTCGGGTCCCGTCCTATATTTAATGGGTGATTAATTGTACGTGCGCTGTGGATTATTTTATAGTTAGGATTTTTTACATCCCCAATAATAACAACACTATGGACCATTTCCCACACGATGGCGTGTCGAACACGCATGTGGGGAGAGTTCCCTCGGTCACCGAGGTTCTGACTCCACGCTTCGGCCAATCGGGAAGGTGTGAGCATGTTTGCCACCTTTCAGCCAATGGGTGCAGAGCGAGCTCCAATAGAAGCAGAGCCTCTTCGGGGGGCAGGGGATCGAGACGCCCCGACACACCCCCCGACCAATCACGGGGAGACGACCAACTTCCCCCGGCGAATGAGGGATGCGGTGACGTGAGACATGTTCCCACCACCCCGGACGCGACCGAGAGAATAAATAGACGGGACGGCGCGGTCATCGTGTGGTTGGTCTTGTCTCGTCTCGTCGCTGGTCTTGTCTTGTCGCTGGCTCTGGTCTCGTCGTGTGCTGGAGCCCGACACTGCCCTCCGTACCCGGTGCTTGCAGCGGCATCGAGTTGCGGGTTCAAGTACCGCCGAGCCGGATCGTCAAGGGCCGCACGAGGCGGGAAGGTCCAAGCTCGCTCTGGTCTCCAGCTCACCTTTCCTCAAGCTGGAAACCTTCAATAAAGACCCGACGGGGTCCATTTCTTTGGGTATTTGTGTGCGTGTGTGTGTCTGTGGGCCCCGTCTGACAAGTAGGATTGTTAAGTGCTTTTTGTTGTACATTATTTGCATTGCTTATTCGGATAACTCTGCTCTTTCTCCCTGCCTATTGTAAATAAATCCCCTCCTGTTGAATGTCCCAGCTCGTCCTTGTCCATTGGTTTGCCGTGCTGCGAACGGGAATTAGGAGGCCTCCTTGTTGCCGTAATCGTGCAATTAGCCGGTAGGGTTCTGGTACTCTCCGCTCGGGGTACGACTCGGATCCGGCTCGGTAACGGCTGGATCACCTAGATCCTGCCGAGGGTGAATATCCCCGGTAATTTGGACGACGTGGGTATTTAGATATATTGATATTGGAAAATGACCCTATCCCACATGGTCGACCTATTGGCGATCTTTGGTCCGATAAGGGACCCGTGACCTTTCGGATTTATCTGAAAGGTAAGACCTAAATTCCGGGTGTTTGGTGGAGCCGACTCTACTGCTCCATCTAGCGGTCACGCTCGCCACCGAGACCCGGCCCCACAACAATATGGCCCTTCCAGGACTTACCCAATCGGGTCTCATTTTTGGAGGGAAAAAAAAAGTTATGCAGAAGACTGGTACTCCAGATGACAGATGACTGGTACTCCAGTTATGCAGATGACTGGTGGCAGTACTCAACCCAGGCCTTGCTAGTGATCCACATCCAATTACTAATGCAGCATGGTGAGCTGCCACATGGAGAGGCTGCTGGACCATGTGCCTGGCTGGTAACCTCCTCAGGCTCTCAGTAGTACCGCCACACATGCTCCGAGTGATCCTCCCAGTCACACCTCTCATAGATGACCAGGAAGGAGCACCTTGGATATCTTAGGAACTTATACGTCCAGTTAGGAACTTGACTCTTAGGAACTTGACAATGCGAGTCCAAATCCATGGCTCAGGCTGCACCCTGATGGAGTATACCTCATGACCGGCGAGGCCTCGCACCCCACAGCAATGAACTCCCTTGGTGCAGGCTCACACATCACAGACACTGATTCACACATGTCACACCCCACAGGGACTAGTGCGTGCACAGTGGCTGCTGGCTCACGTACTGCGAGTGCTCGCTCAACCCCCTGTGGGGTCTAACTTGTTAATTGATTCTTCACCATTGTGTGAGAAGGATAAAAACGACATACAACATGATGTCTCAAAAAGTAATTGACGGATTTGGATGACTTGGTGGACAGGTTGGTTGTGTGACAAGGATGAACCGATTCGATTTTGGTGATGATCCGAATAAGAGAACTTTTATAATTAAAGTGATTCTCCACCATTGAGGGATGGGACCAAAAACTATACATAGCATGATATTTCAAAAAGCTGTCAAAGAGTTATGACAAAACTTGGTGGATGAGTTGGTTAAGTGACAAGAACAAGTCGATTTGATTTTGGTTCAAGTCCGGATGTAGATCCGGCCTATGAGTGGGATACAAGATGTAAACTGTTCAGCCTGGTGGAGGTAAGCGCTCTACCGAGTGCAGTTGTAGTTGAGATAGTTATGCACCCCAGACAATTCACTGGCTCAGTAACTCACACCCACAACACAACATTGCCAGTCTCCCCACAATTTAACCAAGTTAACACATAAGAGAATATAGCATAGTATTACCTTTCATGCTGGTATACACAACAGTTGAAAGGATCAGAATAATTGCAGCCACAATGAGGAGAAGACCAAAAAAGAAATGGCGCACTAATGCACCGCTCGTGCACAGCATGAGGTCCAACTTGTAGCGTCCATAAAACACAGCAATGATTATCCATCTGGGACCAAGAGAAAATAACACATGATCATCACAATGCAAACATGATTTTGTAGCATTTGATACACAATTAAAAGAGCAAATGGTCAAAGGAAAGAATGCTAGAAACAGACAAGGATCAAACTAGAATAATTAAGCAGAAGTATGAAATTTGGCCAAGATACCATAAGATATCCTTCAAGTGAAACATTTCATATCAATAATCTTGGAGGAAGAAGTAACATAAAATCCTCAACATCAATTGGCACAACCAAAACAAATAAAGATAAATTAAGGCTTGTAAATGAGCAGACAACTTACAAAACTCAGTGGCATAATGGTTAGATCATCCGCTCCGAATTCGGAAGATCGGCAGTTCAAACCTCAGCTAAATCATACCAAAGACTTTAACAACAAGAGTTCATAGAACATGATACCCTGCACAGTGTTCATGTATATACCTGAATTTTAAAGACCATTAAAAAAAAAAAAATCCAGAAGTTTAGCACTATTGAAGCAGTCCTATACTTTTCCATCACCCTAAAGGAAATGTCCAAGTACTGCAAAACTGGAGGTTCTTGGAAGTATGATGAAGGAGATTTGTATTCTACAGGTGTTTAAGTATATAAAATTCAATTCAAATAAAAGGTTTAAAGGAGGTTTAAAGACATATAAAACAAGGGTTCACACAATTTTCATTTGGTTCTCCAATGAGTACCAACAGAAATGGCTTGGTACTCATGTGGGAAAAAAAGAAAGAAAAAAAAGTCAGCTTCAAGCATACTAATCTGCTTTCCTAAGCACCTCTCAGCTTAGTATGCATCTTACTCTTCTCTCTATAAGTGCCTTCTCAAAACGTCCACTCCAGACAAGACACTCGCAAGCCACTTTTTTTTTTTCTTTCTTTCTTTACGCTCCTGAGCCTCCCTCTTTTTCTTCTTTGCTCGCGTGTTCTCCTTTTTTTTTTTACATTATACAAGTTATAAACTAACAACATAACTTGTAAATTATAATGTTATCATTTATAAACTTAATTTTGAAATCACAGCATATCAATTATCAGAATCATCACAGAACAATCTTACCTACACTCGCTGAGAAAACCTCCTCTTCTTCCTCTTCGCTCATGTGTTCTCCTTAGATCTATTTTTTTTTAATCTTGTAAGTGAAAATATAACAAATTATAATGTTATCATTTATAAACTTAATTTTGAGCACTTAAATTTTTAAATGACAGAACAGTAAATCAATTTATCAGATTTATCATGGAAGAATCTTACCAACACTAACTGAGAAAACGTTCCACCAAAAGCCTCTTTTATGCCAGTACGCTTTTGAGCTGTCGGAGCATCTTTGAAGTACGCATTTAGTGATTTTTTTTTACCATGCAGGAGTACCTGAGTCCCAGTTATGTGAAGTCCTACATATAAAATCAATCAATTCTGGGTTTTACCACTGTTTTACGGAGTGTCAATTACACCACCATGTCTAACACGTTATGTCATTAGTTATTCGTACCTGTTGTGTCCTTTATGATGTCCTTAAAAACAGCAAGTTTACTGTTTGGAACGATTTTCAATTTTGACAAACAGGCAAGCAGACAGAGTAAAAAATAATTTCACTCCTCTCCACGCATGTGCGATTGGGACAAATTCAAATTCAGAAACAGTCCTGTTCAACGTCAGGTTTGTCTTCCGATTCATGTTCAAAATATAACATTCAATTAAAAAAATTAATTAATAAAAAGTTGTTTTTCAGTCACAAACTGATAAGACAGATAGACAGACAGACATGAACGAATTGCTTAACCCTGCTTTTCGCTTTGCATGCGTGGTTTCATAAGAGAGTTTATAGAACATCTTACCCCAGTCTTAAGAAAAAGGACATGGGAATTGGGAAGAGGTTTTCTAACTCTTGCTTTGCATTCCCAAGCATGATCTATATTAGCTTTGTTCGTGACCGTTGAATACGAGGCGCGATGGCAACTATATGAATCGGGGTAAAGGTGGAACATACTGTATCCTTGTTTAATGTTCAGCATTTAAAAGAAGAGTATAGACAATCCCCATAGGTTGGTGAAAATCCCCAATCCCCAGCTAAGTGCAGTGAGAAAAGTGGTCATTGTTATGGGGTCGCTGGTAATCAGAATGCCCCAAGAAGTGACAGCACTTCACCAAAGCTCAGTGGTTGTGTTTGTCTTCGTCTAACAGTCCTGTGTTGTGCCTTGTGTATTCATCTGGATGTGAGATGTGCGAGTGTGTCTGTCTCGGCCATAACTTTTTTATACCACTTGAGCTTTTGTCAATTTATCATCAGATTTTTAACAAACCATTATGAGAATATGGAGAAAGTTAAATAATAAGTTGGGTCAAAATGTGAAAGTCCCTGTGATTTCTCTATGAATAGCCCTTATTAGCCCTGCCACAGCATGTCAAGCACCAGAACCTTTTTTTAAAAATTGCTTCCGTGTTTCTTTATTTATTTACAATTGAACTCCAGTGTGTCTGTCCAAGCAATAACAATTTGACCAATTGAGCTTTTGACATTAAATATTAACCAAACCTTTATTATGAGAATATGGAGAACACAAATGAATAAATGTACAAAAAATTTTCAACTGTCATGTTTGTCAAATTTTGTTTGAGTACAAAGTGGACACGGATGTGGCTTTGATTTTGAGATGCTTTCTAGTTTTATATCTTTTTAAACCTTCACCACGACTTTCAAATTTAATAACCGCACAGAAAATAATAATATTATATACGTCATGTCGTGCCTACGCCAAATAAGACCAACGCAAGACACATGGACCAAACTGGCTGTTACTCCATTGGAAACGTTAATTAATGGCAGCCTTGTGTGCGTGGGAATCGCAGAGACACACAAGGCTCTTAACTCTTTAAAAATGGGGTTTATTCCCGACCAGATAAATAAGCAGGGGATGATGACATCACGACGGAGGAGTATGATGGTGGTTTGAGGAGGGGAAACGGGATTCAATAAATTAATAATTATATACAAGAGGAATAAAATCGAAGGCGCTGCACAATGGATTCAAGCACAGACAGGGATGGGGGCCGAGAACCGGGTGAGGCCTTATCTGTTGGTGGACAAGGAGAGAACAGGTCCACCGGCAGGAGAGCCGAACAGGCGATGAGGCAGGCAATGAAACACACGGGCAGGAACCAGGGATGATGAAGCAGGCACAGGGCAAAGGCAGTAACACAAGAAAGCAGGCAGGCAGGCACCACAGGACAGAGCAACTGTTTTCTCAGTGATCCCTCTCACTTTTCTTTGCATAAACGCTCCCAAGCTCTGCAGAACCCCGAGACATTCTGAAAACTCCTCCCGTAGAGAAGTATCGAAACTGCTCCCCTCCAGAGATGACAAAACTCTACCCTTCTCCTTTGTTGCTTGGCAGAAACCCCATCATGATCTGCCTAATTATCCCTCCCAGAGCTGTCATTCTTCTCTTCCTCACCCTGTCCCTCACCCAGGGTATTACAAGAGGCTAAACATACGATTGTCTTAACCTTAATCCAGAACTGTTTATTACAACACAATACCCTCCGTATGATGCACATTTAAACAGACAATTCTTCAGCTACATTGTGCTACTTAATTACATCGAGATTGGCCAACTACTCATACACGGACCATCCTACTCGATAAATATTATCTCTTCTAAGGAAATATATACCGCACCCATCCCCCTTACAAACGCAATGTTGTTGCGGACCTGGGGTCGTGAGGGTACTAAGGGGGTGGGAAGTATTCCTGGTTCTACCCGGACTCACCAGGAATCACAGGCCGATGCACATGAAAAATTGTGTTGTGGTGGGTTGCTAAATGATCGCAAACGCCAAGAGCTCGACCACGTGACTTAGGGTCCTCCGTCTGACACCGTTTACCTCAGAACACGTGATCTCCTTATCGGGGAATCGTACCCTCAGCAATTATGCTATTATCTTTATTGGATCGTGATTAATGCGGCCGAGCTTTCTGCGAGCACAACACCAGACTGATATGAGAGCCCATTAATGGGGAATTATAACCTCCCGGCTAATCTACATAC
Source organism: Eptatretus burgeri (assembly GCF_056783735.1). NCBI lineage: Eukaryota > Metazoa > Chordata > Myxini > Myxiniformes > Myxinidae > Eptatretus > Eptatretus burgeri. The sequence continues at coordinate 33,690,168 of NC_140975.1, forward strand.
GGACATTTCTGGACCAATGGAAGAAAGGACAACCACGGGCAGATTGGAAATATAACAAGAATAATTTATTTACAATGAGCGATGAGGGGTATGGGCAGGAGGGAGGGGAACTTAAGTTTTAATGGCGTCAAAGGGAAACCAGGACAGGAAAAGGGGGAATGCAAGAAAGAGTGCCATCAAGGGATCACTGAGAGAAAAAAGTTGCTCTGTTCTGTGTCATGTGTATATACAAAAAGGGAAAGCAAATGTACAAGTTGCAGACTTAACCTGTGCCTTACCCAGGCCCCCCTAACAAACGGACGCCAACGTTGTCAGACGGAATGAAAACCCGTCATTCTTGTTGCAAAAACAGCTAAAATTGATGAAAATGCGGCCTAAATTGAAACCAACACAGTAATTACGGTCACAATAGCAGACATAATGGAAACCAACACGTTTATTCTACACACAAGAACGGTCAATCCCGAAATAGATTGGTGGGGAACGGAAGCAAGATTGGTTATTTCCGTCGCGAAAAGTCCGAGAGCAAAACAACCGTAATTGTTTTTACGGTTGCTATTGCGACTGTAATTACTGTGTTGGTTTCAATTTCGGCCGCTTTTTCATCAATTTTAGCTGTTTTTGTAACAAGAATGACGGGTTTTCATTCCGTCTGACAACGTGGCGTCCGTTTCTTAGGGGTCCTGTTACCTACCGGCTAACAAAATAGGATACCCATCAGACCACACACACACACAGGGAGACAAATTGGGATGAGCAAGTACGTCACCGGCACCCTCCCCAACTTGGTACCACTCTCCGAAATGGCCCCAACATTGCTCTCCATCACCGAGGATCCACCAGCTCCAACAGGAGCACAAACCAACGCGTCCAAGGCCAGGGAAGAAACGAGTGCAATGACCCAGGCAGAGAGAGAGAACGAGTGCTGCTACAATCAGATCACCGATAGCTCGAGGCAAACGAAGAAAGAGCACAGCAACCAGGACTAAGGTAGTGAGGGGGCGACGACAGACAGAGACAGAGACACAGAGACACAGAGAATCAGTGTGACAAGCGCAGCTTTCTAGGTCTGGAAGCAGGCGGGGCCACAGAGCCACGTGTCAGATTCCCCCCCCTCCCCCACCAAGGCAGCCTGGGACCAGCCATTGGGCCACGTCAGACCCCACGAGCCGGCTCCATGCCAGCTATTGGAGGGTTTCCCCGCGGCCCTGCCCATTTTGCCACCTGGCCAGATATTCAGTCATTTGGTCCTTCCAGCTGTCGTCATGAACAGAACTCCGCACTCAACATGGGGGAGGGGGGGGAATTCGTTCTACCCCCATGCTCCTGGGATGAACCCCAAATATCCAACAATATTCATGGCACAAAGCCAGGGAATGGGGCAATCATTTCAGGGAGGTTGGGTGGTGTCTTGGCTCGTTTGCCAGTCACTTTGGTGGAGGGGAATAAACTGGGATTAGGGAAACGAAACACAGTACAGGGGAAGAAAGCAATAAATTACACGACAGGGTCAACGTCCATACAGACGAACAGACAAACAAAGACTTTGTGGGGCTTTAAACAATAAAAGGGGAATGGGAGAATTTGGAACACGTTCTCGAATGCTGGTGTACGTAGCACACGTTGAACGCCAGGGCGGTAAAACACACACGCCCTGTGATGATGGCTGTCATGGCACATGTCATCACGTGATGATGTCTCTATTCTCCCAACGGATTTACAGGGGCATTAACTACCCAACCAAACGCATTTAATCACATAACCCCTAGAGGGAAGGCGCTATTCTTAACTTTCATACTGGAGATAACTATTCGAAAAGTCTCCATGCTGTGTGCGTTTCAATTTTAGCATGCGGTTTATAAAACCGCAACAATATATTCACGGTTAGAATAATTTTATTATTACCTCCGCCACTGAAGGTGAAGGTTATGTTTTCACACCTTTCTGTGTTTGTTTGTCTGTTTGTGTGCAGGATATCTCAAAAAGTTGTGGACGGATCCGGATGAAATTTCGTGGACAGGTTCGGTGTGTGACAAGGACAAACTGATTAGATTTTGGCGAAGATCCGGATTCGACTACTAGAATTTTAAAGTGATTCTTCACCATTGAGAGATACGTAGCACGATATCAAAAATGTATTGGGCCAGATATGTTCTCGTGGATCAGGCATTACGGGGTGGAGGTATTGTTACGGATTTGGAAGCCTCTTGCACACAGACAGTCAGCAGTCCCAAAGTTTAGTTATTTCGTTAAGTATATGTGTATAGTTAGAATCCATCCCCTGTGTCTAGCGGGAATTTCATGTGTGCGCTGCGAAGTTTTTTTTCTTGTTAGATTTTTGCAATACCCTACGCCAACCAATCAATCCTTCATTCTCGCACCATCGCCATCCATCGCCCACGTGCAACGTGTCACGTACAGGGGTGAGTTTCCCCCTGCCCACCGTGAGCTCGTCCAATCGACAGCGGCCGGCCCGACAGCCGACCCAAAATCCCCACTCCCCGCTACAAGGGTGGATGGGGAATAGGGTGCTCCCATGGTTGTTCCATCTGGGTTCTCAGACACGCACGGAGGAGGGTGGTCGTTGCCCCTTCCCACCGGACCTCCTCCAATAATGGATGGTCACCATTTTCCCCCACCGAAACAATCAGGAGGCTCATCACCTCAGGGCCGACTCCGCCCCAGCCAGATGGAGTGTTCGGCCCATCCAATAAGGAGAGGCCACCGATCGCCCGACAACCCCCTCGTCCAATCCAGAGGCGGGTTACCTCAGAGAGGTTCCCTCGACCCACGAGGGGGGGGGGAGGATTAAAAAAAAAGGTGGAGAGAGCCGTCGTCTGTAGTTGTCGTCGTCTGGGCTCTTTGCTTTTGCCCTTTGGTCTTTTGGTCTGGAGTCGTCATCATCTGCGGTCTTTCCCGGGGTTCCTCATGGTGGCGGTGGTCGTGGCAGCGACGACCGTGGTGCTCGATCGTCATTCGTGGCAGCCAGGATCGTGGACTCGTTGGATTCCAGGTCATGGGTTCGAGTCCCACCGTGGTGGGTTGGAGTTGGTGTAACCGCACGAGGCGGCCAGGTACCCGGCCAAACTCTGACCTCCAGCCTGTCTATCTACTTGGCTGCGAGGGTTGAAATAAAGACCCGGTGGGGTCCATTTTCTTTTGGTGTGTGTGTGTCTGTGGTGGTGCCGTCCTACAA
>NC_140975.1:33700863-33958363 GCF_056783735.1 Eptatretus burgeri
ATTACATGGTATTTATCGTTATTTCTAAATTGTACCGACGATTTCTCACTGACTTCTATATGTTTGTTTATTTATTTATTATTTCCTTATTTATTTTAACCGTTTTGCTCGAACGCTCGTCCTGGTTCAGTATTTACTCTTCTTCTTCTTTGGCTCAGATTCTTCTTCTGCTCAGATTCTTCTTCTTAGGTTCAGATTCTTCTTCTGCTGCTCAGATTCTTCTTCTTCGGCAAAAAAATCTTCTTCTTCTTCGGTAAAGAATCTTCTTCTTCCTCCTCCTAATTTGTTTTTGTTGTTTTCTGTTGCGCCATCCCATTCCAAAGGCGCCATGATACGGCATGTGATTAAATCCAGTGAAATATCCAGGTTAAATGCCTAAAACCTCAAATGAATAGTTGTTAAAATTTACAAACCGAATTCAAACATTATCTATGGAATCGTGGGAAAAGCATCTTATCAAATATGCAGCGCTGACGGCAAATATCATATATGACGGACGGTGTGTAAAACGGAAAAAAAACAACAAAAAAAAAACGATCTAAACAAGGTCAATTCTAATCAAGCAGACAATTAATGACGAGGAAAGTGAAAGGTTGACTGCAATTATTATTTAAAAAAAAATAATATTCATGGTGATTTAATACATTGGGACGTTCATTATTATAAAAATTTGCTATGTGACCATGTCGGTATAGTTCGCGTCATGAACCGTTTGTATGTTTTTTTTTTCTTCTCTTTTCAATCTGACACTTTCGACCGATCAATGATGTCACTTGGGCTGTTGAGAGATCTATTTATTGTTATCATTTTTTTTGTGTGTTTTATCGCTTTTCACTGTTTCATAATGAGCGACGAAATCGATATTTCCGTTGAAGAGCGGTTTCCGTTTTATCGGAGTCTTGGACTGTAACCCACGTGGGGGACCTCGTGCTTGAACATTATATCCCGTGTGGGTTTACGTTCCACACAGGCGACGAAGTGGGATATTATTTTCAAAGGGAACGAGTCCGGGGGGAGTAAAGTAAAGCACCGCCGTTGGTTTTAAGGGAGGAAATAATATTGAAATGTCAAAGTTCGTGCGTTTGGTGAAATGACCCGTGAGAGCCCTCCAGTGTGTCCGAGCAAAGAGCGCGTCATTAGCGAGATCGTCTCTGCAGTCTGTCCCGGAAGTGAGCTGCGGATCCCATGCGGTGGTTACGTCATCTGTATGACGCACGTCACTCCGGTGGGATGCCGCCGCGACTTGTACCGACTTGGGCTTCGTTCGGCGCTTCGGCCGCGGCAGAGATGGACCCGCCGACGTTTTGGGCTTTATGTCGAGCTCGGCACTTTGTGTACCCGCCGAAGGTGGTGAGCGCTGCGCCGCTGTCCCACTTCGGGCCAGGTGGATACACTTTTGGGCCGCTCGGTGTGGATCTGAGGAGAAATTTGGCAAACGCCTGGTGGAAAGCTGAGATGACGTCCAGAGAACAGGTGTTCGGTGTGGAGACTCCGACGCTTGTTTCAGGTGCTGAAAATTCTTCCCAACAAGCTTTGGGCAACTTGGGGAAGGAGAGCGGTGAAGGCGCGGCGCTCTTCAATCCGGATCGTGGTTTTCATCCGAGGTCTTCGCTCTTCCCTGGTATAGTATGCTGTATGTGTGTTCAGGGTGATTCGATAAACGGTGCGATGGCTGAAGGAGGCATCACCTCATCCGTACAATGAAGTATCTATATACCCCAGAGAGGATAAATAACATGACCCTTCACGCCGCTCACACAGGGAATACTTGTACTATAGAAGGAGCCGTGCGTGTGTCCGTCCGTGCATGCGTGTGTCCGTCCGTCCGTCCGTGCATGCATGCATGCGTGCGTCCGTCCCAGTTCCACTGATTGGTTGGACAGTTCACCTGACTCCGCCCACGAATTCTAAACTGCATCTGCCAATTTGTGAACCCTTTAAGCCAGTGGTTCCCAACCTTTTCTATGCCTCACACGGCACACCCCGAGGAAAAATGTTTGATTAATGTTCACATCCCCCTACAAAAGTAATATCACATTTGAAGATGAAGAAGTCTAATTACAGCGCGTGCGCTGCATACAATTGCACCGAGTTTGAAATGTCCCCAGTGTCTACCACTTCTCCGGTGTCCCCCCCCCCCCACGTGCCTCAAGACAGCCAATGACTGTCGTCCGGTAGGTGGCAGTGCGTAACCTAGACGGAAATGGCGACAATTGACGGAAATACCCGAGTATTTCAATGGAAATTTGTGAAACTAATGTGTTATATATATATATATATATATATATATATATATGTATATATATATACATGTATATGTATATGTATATATATATATACATGTATATGTATATATATATATATATACATGTATATATATGTATATATGTATATGTATATGTATATGTATATATATATATATATACATGTATATGTATATATATATATATATATGTATATATATATATATATACATGTATATGTATATATATATATATACATGTATATGTATATATATATATATATACATGTATATGTATATATGTATATGTATATATATATATATATACATGTATATGTATATATATATATACATGTATATGTATATATATATATATATATACATGTATATGTATATATATATATATACATGTATATGTATATATATATATATACATGTATATGTATATATATATATACATGTATATGTATATATATTTATATATTTATATATATATATATATATATATATATATATATATATATATATATATATATATATATATATATGTGTGTGAAAACCATTGAATTTATTGCTTGACGGAAAAAAACCAAGAAACGCTCCCCTCTCATGTACAAACGAACGAAAGACGTCATTTCCGCCCACCATCGCATTTCGCGCCGAACACTGAAAGCTAAGTTCTTCTTATGTTATCATTCTTTTGCGGCCACGTGCCACGCTGTATCGAACGATTTCATTAACCTCCGCCATCGAAGATTGACAGAGGTTACTGTTTTCACCCCTGTCTGATTGTTTGCTTGTTTGTTTGTGAACAGTATTACGGAAAAACTCCTGGACGGATTTCGACGAAACTTGGTGGGGGGATTAAGTATGTTCCAAGGATCATGCCATTACATTTTGGACTTGTTCCCCCCCCCCCAAAAAAAGTTCGAGAATTTGTTTTTGCATTTCTGCATGTTTTAAGTGATTTCCACCCCCCCACAAAAAATTGTTACCCCCCCAAAAAAAGAGAATTTTTTTTTTGCATTTCTACATGTTTTAAGTGATTTCCAACCAAAAATAAATAAATTTGTTCGAGGAAAAAAAAATTTGCAGCTTTTTTTTCAAAAAAATTTCGATTTTATTTGAAAAATATTCGAATTTTTTTTTTTGCATTTCTACATGTTTTAAGTGATTTCCAACCCCCCCAAAAAATGTTAGAGGAAAAAAAAAATTTTTGCAACTTTTTTTTTCAAAAAAATTTCGATTTTATTTGAAAAATATTTGAATTTTTTTTGCATTTCTACATGTTTTAAGTGATTTCCAACCCCCCAAAAAATGTTAGAGAAAAAAAAAATTTTGCAACTTTTTTTTTCAAAAAAATTTCGATTTTATCTTTTTGGCATTTCTACATGCGCGTCGATCTAGTTTAGTTTATTCAATCGTGGTTCAGTAGAGTCTGATCCGTTTTGACCTACAATGAATAGGATATCAGGTTCACTTAAGTGACCCAGCAGTATTGGCGGCGGAGGTTTTGCACTCTACCGAGTGCTCCCCCTCTAGTTCCTTGTGTTATATAGAAAGGTGCTGATCACAATAATAACAAGATTTTTACATTTCAAATATTAAGTACGCTTTTTAATTGTTTTTCAACTGAAAAAGCATAAATTGCATATTTTAACATTAGTGCACTCATTTTCTTCACCACACGTGCTGTATTGAAGGATTTCACTTGTTTATAATTTTTGAACCACCTACAATACTGCGGGTGAACAAATTGAACTTAAAAAATAAGCTTTTAACTCGGTGCATATAATGCAATTATAAATTGAGCAATTGGATTCTAATTTATTTGGAAAAAATTGTAAACAGTAAAATCGACCCCAATTGTGAACATAAAATTCAATGACTTCTTTGCTCCTGCTTCTTGTTCACGATTTTGTCAAAACGTGGAACTTTCTTGCCGACTGCGATCCGTAGGTCTGCCCGTGGATTCAGGCGATTCCTAGATTTTGTCTTGATTGACAAAAGAGAACTGAATCCACATTCACACAAGTATGTTGTTGCAAATGGAATGATGACACAGAGTGCTTTTCCACCAAGTCGTGGGAACATATCCAGTGCTGCACACCAAAACTCCTCCAAAATCTTGCTTTCAAATTGCATTTCAAGAGTTTGATTTGTCCGCAAATCAATAAGATCTTCCTTTAGCTCTTCATCATCTGACATTTTCTCCACATTATAGGAATATGCATTCATGATTCATTCTTCTGAAATCTTCAGGTCTCCAGCAGCAAAATATCCATCAAACGATTCTGACAGCATTTCCAAATGAGCCACAATTTCTTCACGCACAGTAGGAGTTATGGATCCAGCATTATCAACCATCTCTTCTCGTGAAGGAAAATTTGAGAGACTGCCTCTTTCCATCCTTCAACGCCAAAGATGTAACTTTTCTTTGAAGGAATTCAACTTTTCACAAGCCGTCAATATGTTTATCCCTTTTCCTTGAAGAGAAGTACTCAGGTCATTCATACGAGTGAAAATGTCAGCTAAGTAAGCCAGCATTTGGGCGAATTCCTGTGATTCCAATGCCCCAACCAGATCACATTCACGCTCCTCCAGAAAAACTTTGATTTCTTCCCGCAGTTCAAAGAAGCGGGTTAAAGCTTGTCCTCGTGACAACCAACGGACTTCTGTGTGGAAAAGCAAAACTGAATGCTCACAACCCACATCCTCACAAAATAATTTGAAGATGCGATGGTTCAAAGCTCTCCCCCTGATCCGTTTGATTTTCACACAAGTATCAAGGGCTTTCTTCAAATTTGGAGGCAATGTTTTTGATCCCAAAGCATGCCGATGAAGAAAACAATGGGTAACTTGCAAGTCTGAAATCTCCTTTTCATCAATACAGAAAATCCAGATTTATTTCCAAGCATTGCAGGTGCCCAGTCAGTGCACACAGAACCAATGACTTTGATATCTAAATCATGGTTGGCAAAGAAGTCTTTCACCAGCTGTATCCCATCCTTTGCAGTTGTGTTTTTTTGCCGATCTTTACAAAACAGGTAAAAATCTTTATAAAATCTTCCTTCACAGCACCATCATTGACATACCTCACTAATGTGATGAGTTGAGTACAACTGGAGATATCGGTTGACTCATCTAACTCAATAGAGATTTTAAAAGGACTAGCTCTGACATCTGAGATGACTTGGTCCAAAATATCTTCACTTAAATCACTGATTCGGTTGTGAATGACATTATTTGATAGGGGCACCTGTTCAAATTTTTAGTAGAAGTAGAAGGAGAAACACTTACCAGGATTAGGTACACTAATTAGCACTTTCATAGACTGTATAACTCAAATAATGACCAAATAATAAGGCTGAAAAGTTGCAAACATAATTTAATTATTATAAAAACCTCATAGCCATAAGTAAATCTCTCTCACAAGTAACCTTCATTCAGCACAGCGACCGCCATAAGTAGTTCGAAATTTAAATAGCACTTAAAACGCACGTTTCTACACCGTTTTACAATTAATTGATGTCACATGTAAAATACTAACTTCAAGACTATATATACCCTATCGAACTCTTCCGCCCCGGAAGCGGAAGTACAGTTCGCTGAGGTCATGAACTAATTTTCATATCCAACCATAAATAATAATAATAATCTAAGCAGAGAGCCTCTTAGCACTCAGACTGAACGCAGAACCCCTGGCTAACCATGCCAGTGCTCTGGTCTGCAATTGCTTTTGAACAGTAATACATATTGTTGCGGATTCGCGCCCGCCGGCGTGCGAACGGCCACGTAACTCGAATCGCGGCACGTCGCCCACCGGACGGACAATCCAGTCGTGACCCTCTCGGACTAACGCCGGGAACTAGTCACGGGTGGACCTTTCGGTCTCACCGCGATCGTGCCAATCGGCCCCCGTGTGGGATAGGGTTGCTCGCCAAATTCGACCTACCTAAGTACCCACACGGAGGGTAGACCGGGCGATCGCACCTCGCCGCAGGTCGACTTCGGACACGGGCCACTTTAAGCAACCCGTTCCGTAATATCGGGATAACCGAGCGGTGTTATTCGTCGGCCTCGACGGTTCGATTAATTATCGGGCGTTTTAGCCCACGACCAACCCTTTACGTGAAGCAAGATGGATATTCAATAGATGAAAAGACGAAGTGAAGCGGGAAAACAGTTCAACAAGAAGCACATTTATTTCGCGATGAACGGAAAGCACACATATACAATTCCACCAAAAGCACATGTAAAAGAAGAAGACAATGCAATATTACACAAAAAGCAAATGCAACAATGCAGATCTAAGCGACTACCGGGCACACGGCAACACTTATACAATTTTACTTCACAGACGGCGCCGACAACAAATATTCCCAAAGCAAAAGAAAAGAGAACCACCCTCCAGGATGAGGGGGGTAGGCGGGCCTGGGGCCGAGACCGTGTCGGGCCTACCCGTCTGATGATGAGACGCGGAGCGGCGGTGGTTCCTCAACTTCGCGGGCCTCGCGGACAGTGTCTGGTAGGGGGTGGGAAGGGGGCCCCCTTTGTCGCACTATCTCAGCACGGGGGGAAACAGGAGGGGGTTGCTGATGCTCGGGGGAAGGAGGATATCACCGTGTCTCGGGTCCCGCGGCGAGCGTCTCCTCCTCCACCTCGGTCGCGTTGCTGGCCTCTCCCTGTGCAGCTCCCGGCACGGACGCGAGAACCCCCTCGTCCGCCTTCGCCGCCGTCACCTCTCCACAGCTTCGTCCTCTTCACTCTGACTAGTACCACTTCTTTCCAGCTCCACCGACGACTCTCTTGAACTCCGCACACTCCAATCTACTGACGAACGCAGCCGTTTATATAAGCCCCGTGGCTTCGCTCTTTCACCCTTGACCCTCTGCCTCTGACCCTTCACCTCTCTAACTGGCTCCCCATTGGCCCGAGGAAAAGTGGGCGTGAATGCTTTTTAATCCATGAATTTGCATATAGCGACCGCCCTCCAACGCCCTGGAGGCGGGGCCAAATAGCCCCTCGCTCACCGATTGGATGGAACAAAAGTGGGCGTGAGTCGTTTTTGATCCGTTTTCTGTGGAAAGTCCGTGATGTTTTTGAACACGCTGCTCGGTGCGCGCCCCGCACGAGTCCAGCATCGGCGCCCACAAGTGGCGCGAGATGGTGTGGATGCGATGGTGGCGAGTTGTGACGGTAAAGGTCGTGGCGGTTGTGGTGAAGCGGCGTTGTGGTTGGTGGTTGTTGTTGTGAAGCGACGTTGTGGTTGGTGGTTGTTGTTGTGAAGCGGAGTTGTGGTTGGTGGTTGTTGTTGTGATGGCTGTTGAGACGTGGTTGGTGGTGGTAGTAATGGCGGCTGGTCCAAAATAAAGATAGTAAAAGAAAAACGGCTATCCTGAAGAGTCGCAGCCCGCATGAATGACATTTATTCCCTCTAGACAACGGGTTTGGGCCTAACTACACATATACTTACAGAGATATCTCACCTAAGGGACCTGAATGGTGGTTTGCGAATTTGGTCAACCACAACACTACCCCCTCCCCTTTTTACAGACTCGTCCCGAGTCGTCAAATTCTCGTGTGCCATCATGTGTAGTTTTCCCCTAGTACATTTTACCTACGGATCCCTGAGTGCGACATTCATGGTATTCGTGTCCCCAAAATAAATAACCTGAGGGCTGAGTAACTACCTAAACAAACTCACTCACACGGACGACTTAAATAAAATTGCCGGCGCTAAGACAAACATGCCGGGGGCGCACTCATATGTACAGTACATCTTAACCTTAACTTACAAATTTTACACTAAACCATGGCCCAGGATCAATGAACTCTGCAAAAAGAAAGCAGTTAGCAGGGAGACAGGCTGCCCGCATGCAGTCTCTGGCTCAAATAATGCAGGTGACAGGGAACGTGGCCGGCTGCTCACACGCAGTCCAAGGCCTTCCCTTTTGAACTGAACGCAGTGAACCACAGCGGTGCATGGGCTGCACAAACGTAGTCTCCGTGCCAGCTCAAGTGGCACACGCAATGAACACAACGAATAGATGGATGGACACAAACACGGTGCACGGGCCGCCACTGCAGGCCCGTGTTGTAGCTGCCAACAGGGCAGTTCTCGCAGCTTGCAAACTGTTGCCTTGATCCTGGCGCACATGCAAATGAACAGGGGGGGGGGGGCAAAGCAAAATTGAACGGGGCTGGTGAACGTGGGCAGTGGGCATGGCATGGCAAAGGCAGCAGGCAAACACAGCCCGCAGAAGAAGGCCGCTGCAGGCAAACACAGCCGGCAGATGAACTGGCCGGCACAGGCCTTGACGAAAAACAGCCAGCCGGCAGATGAAGTGGGCCGGCACAGGCCTTGCAGCACAGCAGCTGCAGACGATCCAGCCGGCACAGGCCTCGCAGCAAAACAACAGCTGCCGATGAAGTTGGCCAGCCTTTGCCGTTCCGTGGAGGTTGGTGGAGGGAGTGCGGTGGTGCTGGCCACTTGGAAGGCGGGCTCGGACCTACCTACCTGTCTCCCTCCCAACCTATCGCCTTTGCCTGTCACTGTACATACCCACTCCCTTAATTTGTCAAACCCCAATTTAGCCCCAACTTATTTTTTTGTTGTTTTTATTTTTACTTCCCCACTATAAATCGTCCCCTAACCCCCTGTACTGTCCTTGTTCGGCTAACCTATACTGTCACCTAGCCTACTCCCAACCCCTACGTTCCCTTCCCGGAGGGGAACAAGGGAGAGCTAGCGTCCTGTGTCGAGGCCCAACTCAAGCCTCAGAATGGCCTCCCCAGAGTTCAGCGATCTAACCCAAAGTGGGTCCAGCGGCCCACAACGAGAGCGAGGGGATGGATGGTGCGGAGGGGTACACTTCCTAATCTACCCTATCCATTTAACCGTTAAACTACCCCGGGGCTTTCAACAAGCCCTCTCGCTTAAACTATTGGTTCTATAAACCCAGATTCCCGTCGCCTGTGTTGGTGTCCTCACAATTTCGAGCCTCGCCCCCCAATTTTCTCTCCGTGCCCTCACACGGTCTCATGGCTGGGACACGTGGCTCCCTTTGGCAGGCACGACCCTCTACCGAATCTCCCGCTATGGCACCCCCGGGCACTACACTGCCTCCGAGCCTACCAGCTCCCTAACACCGGGGAGTTCCCCCCATGGCACCTCCCCTGAAATGCACACGTGGCAGGCTGGCTTCCCAGGCCCCTTTCCGAGGGTCACCTGTGCCCACAACACTGCCCACGCGGCTAATGGCGCCCCGGGCCCCCGCACCAAGCAGGCGCACCCGTGCCCACTACGCTATCCCGGCCCCCCATGGGCCCTTGACCTACCGCGGCCGACTAGCCTGGTGCCCGGGGTACCCACTCAGCGATACTCACCTTTCGCAGCCACGCTCCCAGCCCGTCAACAGGGCTCCTGCACCCCTCCAAATGGGTCTCGAGCCTACTTTCCCACCAACAACAAAACGACCTCCATTTTGTAATTTAACTAACCCCCTAACTCACTCTACACTGACCCCGGGGTCCCCTGGGCGGGAGTCACTCCTCCCCCCAATCACTCATCGCACCATGCATTCCCCATTCACTCCACACACACAGACCCGCTGGCCTCACTCACTCAACAAGCACACGCTTCCACTTCACTCACCAACTCTTCAACACACTCACCGCTGAACTCTGCCATCCTTCTAACTACCTCCCCTAACTAACTCGTGCTCCCACGTCGTCCCTTAAACTAGTAGCACGTTCCTTTTAACACTACGTAGCTAAACTACGTCCCCACTACACATTCACTGTCTGTCACTGTCTCCAAATAAATCATTTTATTTCCCAACCTAAAGCTCACTAAATCCCTCTAACTAATCCATTCCACGGACTCCATGAGGGCTTACCCCTGCCCCATGAAGTCGGTCTAACTCAGCTAACCCTTCCCCCTAACTAGTTTCCATCCTGTGCCCTAGGAAAGGGGGTCTTCCACCCCTTGCCCAGGAATCCTGTGCACCCGAAAGTGAGGCTTGCTTTTTTTTTTTTTTTTTTTTTTTTTTTTTTTTTTTTACATGCGCATCACCAGCGCGGCAACTCACAGCTTGCGCACTTTGCACCTGCCCGTGACGTCATGCAGCTGCACGTGTTCCTCGTCCCTCCTTGGCCGGTACCATCCGGCAGGGATACTCCTCCTGCCGGATTCCAACCCCACGTGCAGCCATGGCTTCACCGTGCGCATAAAAAAAAAACACAAGCCCCACGTCTCGAGGGGTTCCCCACGCGAACACATGTGCTTTGCCCGTTGGAGCTTAACACACACGATCGCGTGGAGAACCCGTCCGGTCCAAATCCGAAATCCTGCCTAAACTTTGTCCGTCCGCGGGATCGGCAAATCCACCGCGTGCGTTTCCGGACCGGGACTTCACTCTCGCAAGCGAGCACGTGGGGGCCTCGTGCGTTGCACAGCACGGACCGCGTGCTCACTGCTGGGTGAGCCCGGCACGGTCCCCGAAACAACTACAGCCGCTACTCGGCTTTCTTTCCTCACATGTCGTCGCCTCCATTCCACACACGCACTCCCGCGTGTTACGACGCTCACACTCCATTCCATTACATTCACACCGGGAGACGCGGCTGCGTGCTCCCGCATGCCAACCGACATCTCCCTCACATACCGCTCTCTCACACACACGGTCTCCCTTGCATAAACCATACCACTCACACGTGGTGCTCCATTCACTCGCGCGGGGGCACTCAACCGCGGTGTCTCATCCACACACCGTTCCTCACTCACACACGCGGGGGCACTCATCCGCGGTTCCTCACTCACACAGGCCGTTTCATCCACACACACACGGCCTCTTCCACACACGGTGCCTCATCCACACACGGCGTGCTGGGAAGCACGTACTCCGGCACCATCACCACCACACCACTCACACACGGGGTCGCTTCTACACACGGGGACGCACTCACACCTTGCACCACACACACAGGGACAACTACACTGGGGATTTGTGTCCCCACAAGGGTCTCCGGGGCCTCTATACCCCCCAAGCTCTCCGTGCACCCGTTCGCAGCACTCCTCCTCTCAACCTCGCAAAGCACGACCGAACTCACCTGGTCGTGACTCGCCTCAAGGGGGCATACTCCCTACCCTCGTTCCTGGAGGAGGCCATCCCGCTGCTCGCACCGGGTCCCTACACGCTCCGCGAGCTCACCCCCATTATCCTCCACTACCTCCGCGTGTGTGTGTGCGTCACTTACCCCGTCTTCATCGTGCAGTCTTCCCTCTATCATTCCCATCTCCCGTGTCTCTGCCCACTCAGTCACCTCTTCACCCTTTACCTCCCTTGTCTCAACTATTATTTCCGTTGTCGTCACCTCGTGTCTCGTCTCGCACGTTTTGGTCTCCCCATTTAATTTTTCCCTTCGGTCACCGTCGCTTCTTCTGTCACGACCCTCGCCCAACACGCCCCCCGAATTATTTTTTCACCCGCCTCCACCGCGGGCCTGTCAGCCGTTGCACCCCCTTCCAGCTCGTTCGCTCCCACACGTGGAGTCGCCATTTTTATCTCCCTGGTCACGGCCTTCATGCCCGCCTGCAGGCATCGGCCCATGTTCTGCGTCTCACCCCGCAGCTTTTTCGTTTCCTCCTTCATGTTTGCTTCCATTCCGTTTATTTGCTTGTTCGTTTGCTGTGTATTCGTATCCATCTTTTCGTTTATTTGTTTGTTCATGCCTTTCATTTCGTTTTTAAATTCAGTTGTGTTTGTATCCATCCTTTCGTTCATGCCTTTCATTTCCGCATTCATTTGTGCCAGCATGGTGAATAGCTGGGCCATGTCGGGTGCGCTTGGGTGAGCCGTTTCGGCAGGGGTTGGGGAAGGGTTTTGGTGGAGAGGGGGAGGGGAGGTGTCATACACCGCGGCCGCTGCCGCACCCATTTCGGGCTCTGGGTTCAGTTGGGCGAGTTCGTTTTCCTGTACAACCAACATTTCCTGCACGGGGATTTCATCCTGAGCCATGGATTCTACACATTCTACATCCATTTCTAATACCCCCGGCTCCCGCTCGCCTTGAGACGCCATCTTGCTTCTCTTAAAGGGTTAATTTAGCTCGCTCGTAATTTGGAGGGAATCGGGGGTCGCTCCTCTCACCCCTGGACCGATTCCCGTGAATTTAGCTGGAGACAGGAGAGCCCGTTTTCCCGTTCTCCGATACCAGTGCCGCGAGGAGGGCGATGAGTTTGTATCGCACGACCTGACACCAGTGTTGCGGATTCGCGCCCGCCGGCGTGCGAACGGCCACGTAACTCGAATCGTGGCACGTCGCCCACCAGACGGACAATCCAGTCGTGACCCTCTCGGACTAACGCTGGGAACTAGTCACGGGTGGACCTTTCGGTCTCACCACGATCGTGCCATTCGGCCCCCGCGTGGGATAGGGTTGCTCGCCAAATTCGAACTACCTAAGTACCCACACGGAGGGTAGACCGGGCGATCGCACCTCGCCGCAGGTCGACTTCGGACACGGGCCACTTTAAGCGACCCGTTCCGTACTATCGGGATAACCGAGCGGTGTTATTCATCGGCCTCGACGGTTCGATTAATTATCGGGCGTTTTAGCCCACGACCAACCCTTTACGTGAAGCAAGATGGAGATTCAATAGAGGAAAAGACGAAGCGAAGCGGGAAAACAGTTCAACAATAAGCACATTTATTTCGCGATGAACGGAAAGCACACATATACAATTCCACCAAAAGCACATGTAAAAGAAGAAGACAATGCAATATTACACAAAAAGCAAATGCAACAATGCAGATCTATCCGACTACCGGGCACACGGCAACACTTATACAATTTTACTTCACAGACGGCGCCGACAACACATATTCCCAAAGCAAAAGAAAAGAGAACCACCTTCCAGGATAAGGGGGTAGGCGGGCCTGGGGCCGAGACCGTGTCGGGCGTACCCGTCTGATGATGAGACGCGGAGCGGCGGTGGTGCCTCAACTCCGCGGGCCTCGCGGACAGTGTCTGGTAGGGGGTGGGAAGGGGGCCCCCTTTGTCGCACTATCTCAGCGCGGGGGGAAACAGGAGGGGGTTGCTGATGCTCCGGGGAAGGAGGATATCACCCTGTCTCGGGTCCCGCGGCGAGCGTCTCCTCCTCCACCTCGGTCGCGTTGCTGGCCTCTCCCTGTGCAGCTCCCGGCACCGACGCGAGCACCCCCTCGTCCGCCTTCGCCGCCGTCACCTCTCCACAGCTTCGTCCCCTTCACTCTGACTAGTACCACTTCTTTCCAGCTCCACCGACGACTCTCTTGAACTCCGCACACTCCACTCTACTGACGAACGCAGCCGTTTATATAAGCCCCGTGGCTTCGCTCTTTCACCCTTGACCCTCTGCCTCCGACCCTTCACCTCTCTAACTGGCTCCCCATTGGCCCGAGGAAAAGTGGGCGTGAATGCTTTTTAATCCATGAATTTGCATATAGCGACATGCCCTCCAACGCCCTGGAGGCGGGGCCAAATCGCCCCTCGCTCACCGATTGGACGGAACAAAAGTGGGCGTGAATCGTTTTTGATCCGTTTTCTGTGGAAAGTCCGTGATGTTTTTGAACACGCTGCTTGGTGCGCGCCCCACACGAGTCCAGCATCGGCGCCCACAAGTGGCGCGAGATGGTGTGGATGCGATGGTGGCGAGTTGTGACGGTAAAGGTCGTGGCGGTTGTGGTGAAGCGGCGTTGTGGTTGGTGGTTGTTGTTGTGAAGCGACGTTGTGGTTGGTGGTTGTTGTTGTGAAGCGGCGTTGTGGTTGGTGGTTGTTGTTGTGATGGCTGTTGAGACGTGGTTGGTGGTGGTAGTAATGGCGGCTGGTCCAAAATAAAGATAGTAAAAGAAAAACGGCTATCCTGAAGAGTCGCAGCCCGCATGAATGACATTTATTCCCTCTAGACAGCGGGTTTGGGCCTAACTACACATATACTTACAGAGATATCTCACCTAAGGGACCTGAATGGTGGTTTGCGAATTTGGTCAACCACAACAATATATTACTGTTCAAACATTTGGGTGTTGTTTTTTTTTCACTTTTGCGTTGCTTTTACCCATTAAACATTTGTGGGAAGTTTGAAGTGTGCAATATTGGGAGATGATTCAAATTTCTGTGAAAGTCAATTTGATATCACAGTTAACTTTAATTATAATTATCTTAATTAACAAATGTTATAGTATGTCAGTCAGTCAGTGCTTGTCTCCTCCATACCTCCGAAACCATGAAATCTCGGAGCCTGAAACTTTGCATGCATACTAATGGAACTCCAAGGAAGTGGAGGAGTGAAACATGGGTGTTTGGGTTAATTAAAACACCCCTTTTGAAGATAATTAACAGCCTTATTTAATTATATCCTTTATCAAGGCTCATCCTTGGTCACCGCGCTGAGGTCTTGATTCACCATTTTTTTTTTGGCCTCCTCAACAATTATGATTTGGAACAGGCCGCAACGGTTTTTTAATGATAGTTTTTTTTCCCTTTCACTTTTCTCACTCGTATTATCGAATGACTGATCATCATACCTACGAATCGCTGGATGCATTACAATGCTAATAAACAGTCGGAGACACCAGCATTCGTGACTTTATTTCATTTCCACACATGCCATAACCTCGAGAATCTCTTCATCTCAGTCGAATTTCAAACTTCTTTATTCACTTCAGCAGCAGTTCAATCTGCTAAAAATAAATAAATAAATAAGTGTTCATTTGTCCAATTCGGACATTGCTTGATATTCTGAGCATTTCTGGGTGCAAGGTGCTAAAATGACCAATCAGCTGTTATATGACTAACAGCTTATGGCTTGGCAAGCCAGCCATTCCTTATCAACTGTTTTGTTGGAGTGCTTTCTTGAGTGCTTTAGCCACTTGGAGAGTGCTATGCAAGCTGCTTGGTTGTTAATTTCCAAGCCATGGCCATACACGGCAAGTATTCGCACTGTCACTGAATGTATCGATTGACTTGAACAAAGTTCAGGTCCTACTCGCCTACTTTTGGCCCCGCATTGTCGTGCAGTCACTTGGGTGGTGGCTCGTTCGCTGAAAATGTGCAATTTTATTTCGACATTTCCCCTTTTTTGTACGATTTTCTGTCATTATATGATCTGTCACTTTGACATGGATGCATATAAAAAAATTAAACGTTTCATTTATAAAGTTTCTTCAACGGTTTCATTGGAGCGCTCTTCAAGCTGCGATCTCAACAAGCTTCCACGGCAATACCACGGCTTGGTTCTCCGTGGGTACATCTCCGGAGTTAGGAAGGCAAATTAAATTAGATGATTGCAATGAGTAAAAAATGTTTTCGGTTCTGACAAAACAATGAATCACCACATCATGGCAGGATAGTCGAGAGGTACACACGCTCATTCTAAGTTGTCTCGCCTGGGTTTAAATCTCGACACAACTATAAACTCTCATCCCGGTGTTTCACAGGTAGGGTGATTCATCGATGTGTGTGCCATCTCTTGGATGGATGTTAAACTGGATACCATGTCTGCCAAAATCCCCCCTCTTCCCCCTCCCCTCGCCCCTCACTCTCACCCCCTCTCTCCCACCCCTCTTCCTCTCCCACCCTTCTTCCCCCACCCCTTTCCCTCTCTCTCCCCCACCCCTCACCCCCACCCCTCACCCTCTGTTAAGGACTGACAGTTTAGTTTTGAATTTAAAACTGCTTCCTCAGAGTGTAACATGTACGAATCAAATTCGGAGGGATGCAAAGGTCGCTGCATGTGCGAGCATGCATGCAGCAGGCAGGCCTTTGCCAGGTAGGTATGCGTGATGTTTATATTGAATCCGGTGGTTAAAAAGAAAATGTTGCTGTTTGGGCGTGTTTTATCGCCCTTCCATTCCCTTCCCCTCGCGTCGCCTTCCCTTCCCATCACTCTGCCTTCCCTCCCCTCCCTTCACATTTACCTGCTCCCAAACCCCCTCCCCTCTCCACCCGCCATGGACATCTCCGGGTGGTCTCCACATGCTGTTTTAACATACGCAATTTTGAATTCCAGAACCCCCTCCCAACACATTTACCTCCTCCCAAACCCCCTTCCCCCCCTTGATTTTCCCCCTTTTTCTCTCCCTCATCCTCCTCACTTCCACCCTCCCCCCCCCCAAGAGTGTATAGTGACGTTTGGTGAGGTGTTGCTCTTCGCTCCCTCCTCCTTCCTTGCTCCTTCCTAGCTTTCCTCACCCCTCCTCTTTCCCTCCTTTTTCCTTCTCTCCCTCCCCCACTCTTCTCTCTCTCCCTTCTCCCTCCTCTCTTTCCCTCCTCTCTTTCTCTCTCTCCTCTCTCTCCCTCCCTCCCCTCCTTTCTCCCCTCCCCTTAATATTCTCGTCAGAAAAGCAACAGATTGTATTTGCTAGTATAAAATAAATTAGGGAATTGTAAATTTTATTTTTTGCTGTACAACTGTATTATATTATCATGTGCTTGTAATAATATCCACTTGCTACAAAGAAAATGTGCGGGAAACAGTTTGTGGATTTTTCTACAGCAAACTATGATAAACTAGAATGGCACTCGGTTGAGCCCATACATCTGCAAGACTGAACAGTTTATGTTTCTTATCCCACTGATGATCTGTATCCGGACCTGAACCAAAATGTAATAGGCTTGTTATTTTCACCTAACCAACTCCTCCACCAAGTTTTGTCATAACTCGTACACAACTTGAAATATGCTATTTATCATTATTTTGCCCCATCTCTTAATGGTGAGGAATCGCTTATGATATTAATAAACTCTCGTATCCGGATCTTCACCAAAATCAAATTGATTCGTCCTCGTCAAACACCCAACATATCCAACAAATTTCATCCAAATACATCCATAATATTTTGAAATATCCTGCTCACAGACAGACTGATGAAAACATAATCTCCATCCACCTTGGGTGGTGGAGGTAATTATTGAAGAAATCAACATTAGTTTCATTAATGCCAAATACAAGAAACCACTATAAAAGTTGCAAATTAATGAATATGTGGAATTGGTTTTCATCAGCTTGTTCCCATACTTGAAAGTCTGAGTGGGTTGAGAATGGCACCAAGGAAGCAACTTTCAAAAGAACATCATGTGAAGATCTAAACTCTGCAAGAAGAAGTCCACACAATGAATAAAATAGCAAATAAGCTGAAAGTGTCCTCCAATGGTGTGAGGTACACTTTGTAATCCTTGGAAAAATAAACAAAACCTTGCTTGGTACAGACAAGAAAAGGCCAGGAAGACCCCGAAAAACCCCTCCCCCTACTGATGGTCCTGTTGGGCACTTGAAGTTGCTCAGCTTATGCAATAAAGTCAAGTCAAGTCAGCAGCTGACAAATACGAGAGCAGCCATGGACATTAACATCTCGTCCAGTACTGTGCGCAGAAGGCTGATTGCAGCAGGTCTCCATGGCAGAGTTGCAGCAAAGATACCACTGCTGAGATCACAGAATAAGTGAAAAGAGTGAAATTTGCAAGGAAATGCCAAGATTATGTGACTGAACAATGCAATCGGGTACTCTTATCTGATTAATCGAAGTCTGAACTTTTTATGCCTCCACTGACGAAGTCACTAGAGGCATTGTTTTGGAATTTTCTGGCCGTCTGTCCATGCATCCATCCATCCATGATAGGGTTTCGATCCCATGATAACTTTAGAATGGCTAAAGGGATCTTAGTCAAACTTGTTACAAGTATGTATAATGATAAATGGATTCGATTATGAGGTCAAAGTTCAGAGGTTCTGTGAGGTAGATATTTCATTACCGCACTAACTTGTGAACCAATGATGGGATTTTGACCAATTTTGGGGTAAGTATATATATTATGATGCAAAGATGAACTGATTATATTTTGACATCAAAGGTCAAAGGTAAGATTTTAGAGGTCATGTCATGTATAGATTTGATGCTTGAGAACAGCTGAAAGGATTTAAATCAAACTTTGTACAAGTATTATGATGATGTAATAATATTGGTGGAGGCATATCGGTTGACATTGCAACATCCAAGAGTGCTGTTCGAGTTAGATTTAAGAGATGCCAGTTCATATGCCAAAGACCTGGAGAACGTTATGACGTACGGTGTTTGCCACCCACTGTTAAACACGAGGGAGGCTCTGTGACTGTCTGTTCTTGTATCTCAGCTTTTGGTGTGGGAAAACTTGTTAACATTCATGAGATACTAATAGAAGAGAAGTACTATCAGATACTGCAGTACCCTGCAGTTCCAAGTGGAAATCATTTAATTGGAAGAGGATTCATTTTCCAACAAGATAATGATCCAAAACATACTTCTTAACATGGCAGAAAGTAACAACCTGTGCAGTGGACGTTCTCAGCTACGGAAATGTGTACGAGTTGGTTGTGAGAGCCTCAAATTCCCCACCACCTTCCCCAGAGTGGTATTGAAGTTTTGTATTGCAGTTTTCCATAAATGTACTGAAGAATGCATTGCTGCTGAATCAAATTTGATCTTGCATTTCTTTTGTTCATAGTTGTGTGCGGTTATTATTATTTTTTTTAATCAGTGTAATGTTTGTAAAATAGACCTGTGGTTGTAGCCGACTGTCCGTATCATATCCACATTGATTTGTGCTTGTTTGTTTGTCTGTTTGGGCCTCCTCTTGGCTTTTTCATACAGGGATCCTGCAACATTATGCCATGATAATGGAGCTCACAAATCGCAAACTACCCTTCGGTTTGGCAGAGATTGGATGTTGTTGGAAGCAGAATACTGGTGGGAACATGAGGTTAATGAAATGTTTGCACACAGCTACTTATACAGCTGGTCAAGTCTCATAAAACCGTAATATTGTTTTATAAGGAAGCAAAAAAAAAAAAGGTTAGGTAAGTCGGATAAAAACAACCTCCACAATTATTCCAGTGCTTGGCAGCTTTGTTGTTCATTCCATTATTGAAACAAACTATAAATTGTCATGGATCTGGCTTGAGGGATAAGTGGGCTTGGTTTAGTTATTTCATAGTGTATGTCAGAATAAGCATGTGTAATTACTGTAATGAAAAAGATGATGTTGAAGTAAAATGTTTTGCATCTCTCATTTTTCCACCAAAATGTGGTTGTGCTTTCTCACTTTCTTCACGGCCCCATTTCTTTGTTCATAAATCCCTGGTTTTGATGAGCATTGTGTCGACATTGGGGAACTGGAACTTCACAGTGTCAGAGTTAATTGGCAAATAACCCCTTAAGTGGGAAATTGGGATTAGCGCATATAAGGTGCCAGTTAACAACAGACTGCTGACAAAGTTAAACTCGGCTGTTCTTGTCAGGTGTTTTCACCAAATTTCAGCCGGATCAGTACAGCGGTATGGCCGGAGAAGTCGAAATAGACGGACAGACGGATGGATAGTGCATGATGACATTAGCTTATCTGGAATTTAACTTCCAGAAAAGGTAATAATCATTCAGTTGAAAATGCTGTCTGGTCTGTTTTTGTAAACTGTACTTAAAGGTGGTTGGGGTGAAATTGAAAAGAGTAATCATCATTTCTTTTAATTCTCATGAAATATGATTCATGGTATAAGTATGAAAGAATAAAAAAAGGACAAGATTGGTAAATGCAAGTTCCAGGAATGGTTGAGGACATGTTCAATACTGTTGATCAGATTGCAAAATAAAGTCAGTTGCACGTGTATGCCATCATACACTATGCTTTTGCCAAGTTTGAACAAAATCGGACCATTCATGCCCGAGAAATGTTTGGGAATGCGTTTAACTAAATGCCCACCAGTCGGTCATCTTTGATCTGACCTCGGAAAAAAAAACATGACGTGCATACATTCGTGGCCCAAAATATTGGCACCCTTACACTTTTTTTTTTGTTTGTTTTCACTATTTGTTTTCTGTAAACATATAGATGATGAGCTTTACCAAAAAGCTCTAATTTGGTCTCATCTGTCCACAGGACATTCTCCCAGAAGGATTTTAGCTTGTTCAGGTGTCTTTTGGAAAACTTCAGTCAGGCTTTCTTTTATATATATATATATATATATATATATATATATATATATATATATATATATATATATATATATATATATATATATATATATATATATATATATCCCTCTCTCCCTCTCTCCCTCTCTCCCTCTCTCCCTCTCTCCCTCTCTCCCTCTCTCCCGAGTTGGCGATGGATGGTGCAAGTTGAAACTGTCGTACCTTGTGTCTGAAAGTCAGCTTGAATCTGTTTGACGGTTGATCGAGGTGCTTTCACCACCATTCGAACAATCCTTTGCTGCAATCTTCAATCATGCCTGGTGTTGGCTTAATGGTTAGGGTGGTGGGCTTGGGATCCTAGGATCCTGAGTTCATATTCCACTTTCTGTTGAATTAATACCAGGTGAGGTTGACTCTGCCTGTCATCCTTCCGAGGTTGGCAAAATGAGTGCCAGCTTGCTGGTATCCTGTGTTGGAGTGGGAACCCGTCCAGGATTGTGTCCAATAGCCAATTAGGCAGCACCAACATTCTGCACAGAGTGTGGTCCCAATGGATGGATGGAATCTTCCATCAAGTTTTCTCTTGTGGCCACGTCCAAGGAGGTTGGCTACAGTGCCATGGGCCTTAAACTTCCATACATTGCGTACGTTGGACACAGGAACATAAAGGTCTCTGGAGATGGACTTGTAGCCTTGAGATTGTTCTTACTTGGCCACAATCTTGTGTCTGACTTCCTCCGGGAATTCTCTGGTTTTCTTTTTTTTTTCTCCACGCTCATCGCGGTACACACAGTGACACAAAACGGCAGAATGACTCCTTTTCTCCATTCAAACTGGTTGAATGAGTGATTTTTTTTTATATTGCAGGCACCTGCAACTCACCACAGGTGAGTTCAATTCCAAAGTAAAGGAGAATCACCTGCTTGAAATCAAATTATTTCTTACAACTTCTGAAAGGTGCCAATAATATTGGCCAGTCCATTTTAGGATTTCTGTGTGGCATATGCTAAGATTTTTTTTTTTTTTTTAATTCAGCTTTTTTTTTGTTTTGTTCCACTGCAATGCAAACAAATACATATGTGGATACCAAAATATATATTTTTATTTCCACAATTTTCTGGAAGAAATGATGCACTATTTGAAAAAAGTGCAAGGGTGCCAATATTTTTGGCCACAACAGTATGTAAGCCATTATTCATAATCTGTGTGCTAAGTTTGAATAGCAGATGGGTGAATGCATGTCCGAGAAATGGGTGAGGACGTGTTCCACATCGGGTTTTTACAACCGAAATGGCCACCAGTCAGCCATCTTAGATCAAATCGTGAAACAAAATGATGTGCATATGCATGCCATTATGTATTGTCTTTGTGCCACATTTGAACAAAATCTGTCTATACATGTCCGAGATGTGACTTAGGACGGACAGAGGAGACCCCGATCCAAAAGCCTCAAGTCCAACAGGGCCTAATGAAATGGAGATAATGCCAGAACCAAGGAAAGAGAATAGAGATTGGTGAGACAGAAATGGAGATCGCGTCGTTGAGATAAATATACGGAGTAGAATAAGAGGCACCAGAACGTGTCAAGGCAATGAGGTATGGAGTGTGTGGGAGACTACCCCATATTAGTTTGTCCAAAATTCACGACTGTACAGTTTAGTCAACCTAAAAATATACAATATATGTAAATGTGTTTACAAACTGATTATTATTGATTAAAAATAATTGGAAACAACCAGTCGCTATGTGAGCAGCAAAGGGGGTAAAGAGGGACTTTATTTTGTGTTCATCCACCAAGTTTCAGTGCATTTCATCCTACAAACAAACAAATAGACACGTATGTTTCAATGCAATCCCCCTACATCTATGATGACGACAGCTTTCATAACACAAAAACACAGACAATTGGTCGATTTTTGAATGATTTGTACAACTTCTGGGTGTTTGATTTGTTTTTTTTCAGCAATTGCATCCAGTTTTCTGGGTATTCTGTCCAATGGTGTATGAATGCATTGTTACATATAATAATTCACCCACTTCTTCTGATAATTCCCCACTCTTACAGATAAGTTAAAAAAATTTGGAGGTGGCAATCCCAACTTAGTAGAATGTTCCCATACGCACAGAGTACAAATACCACTTATCAACTTATTTCATCAAGCAGTTTAGGAGCACATAAGATACAGACCACATCTGTAAATTGGCCAAGTAGCTTTCGATTCTATCAGGTTTACATACAGAGATACTAATACTGTCATCATTTCCTGTGGCTGCTGGTTGCATCATTGCTGGGAGCATGGTTTTGCTGCTAATGCATTGCCCCCTATTTCCAGTAAGCTAGTACTCATTTTGCCATCCTCAGAAGGATGACAGGCTGAGTAAACCCATCTGATATTATTTAACGGAACGACAGGGGCTCAAAATCGAGACCCTAAGGTCTTCAGCCAACCACCTTAACTGTTAAGCCAACACCAGGCTTACTAATATTGTAATCCACTGGGATTGTAGTACAGTCTTCCATGGTGCGACACCATGCACACTTGCATAGAGAATCCCGAACCCCTTTCACTATGAATTTTTTTAATGCCTAAAACGTTTTTTTAACAGCTCAGACTGGTGTCATTTTGTATTTTCATAATGGCACAGCACCACATACACAAATAGATTTCTACCATTTATATCCAAAAACCAAACTTGGTAAAATTGCAAATGACCCACCATCTGCTGAGTCGTATGTGGTACTTTCAAGTCATTTTCCCTTTATTCCCTTCATTGTATAATTACGAGGGTAGTTCAAGCGTGAGAGGTGAGCATTATCGTGCTAATTGTGGTCACACAAGTGACGCTCCGAGACAGTATTCCTGGGCATCCTTTTTATCTTGCCAAAACGAAGTTTTTGCAAGATATGTAAGTCAGCTTGTATGTTTTTATTTATTTATTTATTTTTGTTTGTTTGTTTGTCTGTAATCACGTATAAAAAATTCTGCAGAGCACAGTTATCATTGGAAATTTTTGTAACTTCGCATATCAGAGGCCTATAGAGGTCCCTTTCAGTGCACAAAATTTTGAAGGTCAAGGTCAAAGGTCAAGGTCACTTTGTTGCAAATCAGGGGAGTCGACGAAACCCTTATTTTTTGAGTAATTTTGATCGGATTGTCTTCAAAATTCATGGGAATATAGTTCATGGTCTGGCGCTCAGCTGATTATTTTTTGGTGGCGATTGGCCTTGACCTTCATATGTTTTTTTTTTTTTGTTTTTTTTTTGTCTGTAATCACGTATAAATCACTATGCAGAGCACAGTTATCATTGGAAATTTTTGTAACTTCGCATATCAGAGGCCTATAGAGGTCCCTTTCAGCGCATAAAATTTTGAAGGTCAAGGTCAAAGGTCAAGGTCACTTTGTCGCAAATCAGGGGAGTTGACGAAACCCTTATTTTTTAAGTAATTTTGATCGGATCGTCTTCAAACTTCATGGGAATATAGTTCATGGTCTGGCGCTCAGCTGATTAATTTTTGGTGGCGATTGGCCTTGACCTTCATGGTTAGCGCCTAAGGTCAAACATTTGACCCCAAGGTCAAATTTTCAAGTTTTAGGAACCATATCGTGTAGTACCTCAAATTGAACACCTCGATGAGTGCTTTCTAGATATGTCAAGCTTGAGACATTATGACGTCATTTGGTGACGTTATGAGGAAAACGCATATTTATCATAGTTACTCTGTAGAACGATTCTCATCGGAATCTCTCGTAGGCCGAAATTCCTCGAGGAGTCGCTCCTGGTGGATAGCAGCTCTGTTCACCTCAGTGTGACCTTAAAGAAGTCACACTTGGTCACCTTTTGGCAAGATACGGGTCACCCTGCGGGTGACATTGGTTTATTTTTAATTTTTTTCTCTTTTACTTCATTGTGTAATAATTCATGATAATATTGTGCAGTGATTGGTTTCCCACATTCACAAAATTTTACATGTTTTGTCAGACCCCGCTATTCGTGGGTGATACGTTCCTGTAAAATTCCGCGAATGGCGGGGCATTGTTTTTAATTTTAAAAAAATCTTTTTTTAATGGTCTAGGTTTATGGAAGAGAGATTACAGAACAAATCAGGACACAACATGAGAAAGGGGAAACAACAGCAGGGTGGAGGGAGAAAGTAGTCAGAGACGGACAAACAAGGGATGCAGTTAACGATGAGGGTCCGGGGAGAATGCAATGGTTGACAAGATGAATATATCAGTAAAATTTTGGGAGCGGTGTGGTGGTTTAATGGATGTGGAAAATAGCATGGCTTTGGAATGGGTGATGACCTGAGATGGTGGGGAACATCTATCTTTAAGACCGGGAAAGAAGAATGAGATTGAGGAGAGTGTGGAAGGCAGTTCCACAGGTGCGAAAAGTGAGGAATAAAGGAGTAGAGGTGAGCAGTGGTTCTGGATTTAGGCAGTTTCACTAGGAGGGGGTTTTTTGGGGGGGGAGGGGGATACAATGTCGAGGCTCACATGAGTACTAACACACAGAGCGTACAAGAGGGGAGGGGGGGGGAGAGGGAAGGCAAAACAGTGGGGAACAGAGACATTAGGAGATCTGTGGAAGGGATGGGGTTGGGAACACGGGGTAAACAAGATGGACATTACAGGGACTTTAAGGAAAGGAAGCAGGGAATTTGAAGGTGCGTTTTGAGTGGATTAACAGGGGTAGAAAAGATTATAGTTTTGGATGGGGGAAGAGAAGAGGTGGTGGTGAACAACTGTTTTAAAGACCTGGGAGGGAAAGGAGGATTGAAGAGAGTGTGGGAGTTTGTTCCAAAGGTGGGAAAAAGGAGGAATGAAAGAATGAAGATTGCTGGTAGACCGTGTGCGTCTTGAAGATACCTGGTGGGGGGGGGGGTGGGACAGAGGGCAGAGGGTGCAAGACCAGAAATGAGGCGGAAGAAGTTTCAAAATACCTTTCCTCATAAGAAAAATAATTTCTTTGTTTTTCACATTTAAAGATTTTAAAATGCACCCAAAGCCCCATTTTGGCATGAACTTTATAATCACCAAAAAACTTCAGGGAAGCGATTTACAGCTCTCACATTTTTACAAATGAGAGATGATGATCTTTGCCAAGTTACCCATGGTGCATAAAATGAAAATATTTATAAAGTGCAATGCACATGTTCATGCTCAAGCTTATGGTATTTGGCTGCTTTGTTGGTGTATAATTGCATACAGTGACTATAGAAAGTCAACACCCCTTTTCAAAATGTTCACCTTTTGTTAACTTGCATTAAATCGGACTTTTCCGCCTTTATTTACACATCAAACCCACAACTTCCAAGTTAAAAACAAATTATACTAATTTCAGAAAATTAATAAAAATACAAACTAGAATATCTTGGTTGGATAAATATCCACACCCCTCCCCCACCCCCACACCCTTATAACAGCAATTGTAAATCAGCTCAGGTGTAACCAATCACCTTCAGAATCACACACCAAGTTAATTGGCCAACACCTTTGTTAAATTGTCATGCTTCTGATTATTTCAGAATAAAATCAGCTGTGCCTGAAGGTTTCTGCTGCTGGGTAGTGCATTTCACAGCAAAGACTCAACCATGAGCACCAAGGAGCTTTCAAAAGACTTCTAGGATAACGTTGTGGAAAGGCACAGATCAGGAGGAGAGGAGATTGGGACCATACTCTGTGCAGAGTGTTGGTGCTACTGAAGCAGTCTCCTTGGCTATTGGGCATAATCCTGGATGGGTCACCACTCGGACACAGTATACCAGCATGCTGGCACTCATTTTGCTGACCTCAGAAGGATGACAGGTCGAGTTAACCCCACCTGGCATTAATTCAACAGCTGAGCGGGATTTGAACTCAGGACCCGAGGATCCAAAGCCCACCACCCTATCCATTAAGCCAACACCAGGCATACAGATCAGGGGATGGGTATAAAATATTTTAAAGGCCTTGAATATCCCTTGGAGCACAGTCAGGACAATCACGAAGAAGTGGAAGACGTATGGTACCACCAAGACCCTGCCTAGATCAGGCCGTCCCTGCAAACTGGATGACCAAGCAAGGAGGAGACTCATCAGAGAGGCTACCAAGAGGCCAATGGCAACTTTGAAAGAGCTGCATGCCTTTATGGCAAAGACTGGTCAGTGCTTGGCTGTGACAACAACATCCCATGCACTCCACAAGTCTGGCCTGTACAGTAGGGGGGCAATAGGGAAGCTATTACTCACAAAAGTTCTGTTTGAGTCCCGTTTGAGGAATGCAAAAAAAAAAACCACTCGAGAGATTTTGAAGCCATGTGGCAAAAAGTTTTGTGGTGTGACGAAACCAAGATGGAACTTTTTGGCCGAAATGCAAAACATTACGTTTGGCACAAACTCAACACAGCACCTCACCCAAAGAACACCATCCCCACTGTGAAGCATGGTGGTGGCAGCATCATGTTATGGAGATGTTTCTCATCAGCAGGGACTGGGGCACTTGTCAGGATAGAAGGGAAAATTGATTAAGTAAAATGCAGAAAAATCCGAGAGGAAAACCTGATGCCCTCTGCAAGAAAGCTCAAATTGGGACGGAAGTTCACATTTCGTCATGACAATGACCCGAAGTACACAGATAAAGCCACAGTGGAGTGGCTGAGGAACGAAAAGATAAATGTCCTTGAGTGGCCCAGTCAGAGCCCTGACCTAAATCCAATCAAAAATCTGTGGCATGACTTGAAGATTGCTGTCCATCAATGCACCCCATGCAGCATGACTGAAGTTGAACAGTTTTGTACAGAAGAATGGGAAAATGTTTCCCAATCATGGTGTGCAAAGTTGGTGGAGACCTATCCCAACAGACTCGTAGCTGTAATTGCTGTCAAAGGTGCTTCCACCAAGTATACACTCCCGGGGGGGGGGGGGGTGGGTGGGTGGTGGTGGACACTTGTCCAATGAAGATATTCTAGTTTGTATTTTTAATAAATATTCTGAAATTTATATAATTTGTTTTTCATTTGGAAGTTGTGAGTTATGATGTGTACAGTAAATAAAGGTGAAAAAGACTGATTTAATGCAATTTAATTCCAGGCTAAAAGGTCACAAAAGGTGAAAAGTTTGAAAGGTGGTGTAGACATTATAGACACTAGATTTTTTTTTCCTTCTTACTTCCTTCTTTCATCGTCAACCACTGCTCATTCACTTGTCCTTCTTACTTCTTACTTCTTACTCTATAAACGTATTGTTAGGGTTTCTTTTTCTTTTTCTCTCATTTCTTCATGCTTTGTTAGCCCATCCTCTGCTGCTCAGCACGAGATGTCTGGGTTTGTTTTTATTCACTTCCATGTTTCTCTATTTGGTGTGTGTGTGTGTGTGTGTGTGTGTGTGTGTGTGTTTTTGTTTGTTTTTTTTTTGGCTTTTGTTTTCCAATTTTCAACAAACCTTTATTATGAGAATGCTAAGAATACTAAATAATGGAATATATATATATATATATATATATATATATATATATATATATATATATATTTTCCTTTCAGCTGTTGTTTTCATCAATTTTAGTTTGAGTACAAAGAGGGTAAGGATGGGCTTTGCATTTTGAGATGCTTTCTAATTTCCTTTGAATTGACCTTCACTTCATCTTCCCTTCCTTGTCATCCCCCCCCCTTTTTTTTTTGCCTTGTTTATTTTGCTTCAGGGAGGATACTCAGCTCTTGCTCGTGTGGTGTTGTTCCCCAAGTAAAGTTAACCAGTGGTTTGATTACTTTTTAAGGCATCGTCTACGTTGGTGGAAAAAGGTACGGATTTATAATTCTGGTCGTGACAGCCTTGAGTTCCCAAAATATTTATAATATAAAGGAAAAAGGTGATCACAGCCAGAACATTCTCAAAATACTGCTCCCACTTATATTCTCCAACTATTTTGGACTGATAGTTTCTTGAATGATTGAAATGGAGTTCACATTTTTGCTTACTTCATTTCAAAGCAACTAGCCAAACCCGCGCTCTGCGTGAAGTTTCGAAAGTAAGGGTTCGTTAGGACCTCAATAGGACCAATTAGGACCTAACAGTGTTCACAATGTGATTTATCGAATTTCTTTATATACAATGTTTTTTGCTACATTTTTTGTGTCAAATTCACCTTCTGAGGTAGTCAGCATGTGCAGAAGAGGGTTTTACATTGCAGACACTGTTTTCTAAGAGTGGCATTATGCCTCTCAGCGGTAACGGTCTGTCGATGACAGACGTAATGACGTTAGCGAATGACCGATGATGACATGACGTCATTACGCCTCTCAGCGGTGACGTCAAGTGACTTCTTATTTTTGTCCAGCATAAAATCTTCTTCTTCAACAGCCGCAGTTATTCCAATGTTCTTGTGGAGTATTTGTATACATCATGGAGGCTCGTGTCAGAGCTAGTGCGAGCGCACTGAACGGATCAGGACGCAACAGGAAAATGAACAGCAGAGAGAGGGAGCGGGACACCAACAGCAGAGTTGAAGGTCAAGATAGAGGCAGACTTGGACAAGCAATGAGTGTGGGGATGGATTGGGGGGGGGGCAGGAGAGGATGCTTGGTGTGGACAAGATGAATTCAGAGGGAAAACTGGAAATTTGGTAGTCTTGGGGCATTCCAGTCTTGACAGGGTTGACCAGGGGAAGCTCAGCCCAAGTCTGACATTCAAATTGGGTCATGGCAGGAATCTGGAATTTGTTCAGGGTGCTGGCAATAGCTCGCCTATTCTTTGTGAAGGATACAGTGGGATCTTTAATGTATGCTGGCTAATGCCAGCAGATGGGATGTCTGTTTAACATTCATCTGAGGGATGGCACTCACGTTAATGAATCACCCCACCTGTGAAACACCGAGATAACAGTTTATAGCTGGGTTGGGATTCAAACGCAGGTTAAACAGCTTAGTATCGAGTGTGCATATCTACAGGGCATCTTGTCAGCCCTTTGTCCAGCAGAAAATAAATAATGTAAAAGGGTTTGTAAAGGCAGAATATACGTTGTTCTTGTGTTGTCGATAAGATTTTTGCTTGTCGTTATTATTTATTTATAGCCACGCAAAAACCTGTGCTACGAAATATCCTCGCTGCTGCAAGTTCAAAATATCGTTAATTTATTTGCGCAATGCTTTCTGCTTTCAGTTTTCCGTCATACCCTCAAAGTTTGTTGCGGTTGAGGGAGAAAATACTTTGTCCCTCAATATCGAGTACAAAGGTTGTTGGGGCAATATAGTGCTTGAGACTGTACAGAACCATGGCAACTTAAGTGAATACCTTCACAGAGAGACCTCAAATGAGCTGCAGGTAACCACCTTTTCTGTGTTTTTTATTGTGCAGCTTTTTGTTGTTCTATTCTCAAACAGAAACTTTGTCTCAGTTGTAAACAAGAAACCACTGCAGTTTCCCATCTGAAAGCATTTGATCAGCAGTACAGGCTGTGCAAGGCTTTGGTGAATACAATTGAGATTACAAAATCATCCGAGACGTTTTGCCTAAAAAAATTTTAGTTGCAAGAATCCAATCCAATTCCGATTTCTGATGGAAGATCTTGACCATTCATCCTTGTCAATGTTTTCGGATGATTTTGTAGCCTCTAGACGTTAAATCGTTAACAGTTTTGAGCATATTTTATTTTGTACCTTCAACATCACACTACCAATTTGTCGAGAAAGTTTGAAACATGACTTTAAATATATATCACTCCATAGATATTGTACAAATGAGTTATCAGTCTCCCATTTCATATTCCTGCCAATTTTTCAAACTGTATTTGAATCTTGATTACACCTGAATCTCAACTACCAGGGACGAGATGGTCGTCGCAGCATCATTCCCCATGTCATCTCGACAACAGCAAGCCTCAACCAAGGCACGCTTGCCCTTTTGTTGGATGCCTGCCAGCCCCGTAGTCTCCTGAACAGAAGTGCCAGTAATGCAACGGTTCGTTGGCATACACGCAGGTGGATTGTCAGGGTTGTTTGGTATCCACGATATAAAAATGGTTGACATGTCTTCTGCTCTGTCTGAAGGTGTTGAGGATGCATCCCTGGTTAGCTCCAGTGAAGATCGCTGTGGACTTAGTCAGCAATCCATTGCTGGAGTTAAAACAGGTTTGCATTCACTTGTCAATAAGCAAAGTTTTGAGATGCTGTCGATGTTCAAGTCCCACAGACATGTGCATTTGTGTGCTTGTATGTGCGTGCTCACAACACACCATATATGTTGAGTATTACCTTCAGATAGCCAAATGGTGATTGGTGGAATTTATGCCATGGTGTAAGATGCAATTTTGTGCACGAAAATAATTACTTCTGCAATTTATATTTGGACTGTGGAGCTGTACACAAAATACGTAAATTTGTTTTGCAGTTTTTTTTGACACCTCCCCCCACCCCCGCTTACGGACTGAAGGGAGTTACGAATAAGGAACACCCTTCAACAATTCGGGTTACAAATGTCTCTATCTCATTAAATTATCACATTTTTTCTAACAATTCTTTTTGTTGTTTTTTTTTTTTCCACCCAAGGGCACCCTCTTGTTTTTGGGCTCAACCCTTCCCCTGTGATTTTAATAATAACGAACAAACAAAAAAAAAATAACCCCTCCTAATCCACTCCTCTCACTTGCCGATGTCAGTTTCCTCTTTTTTTTTTATACGCCCGATATATATATATATATATATATATATATATATATATATATATATATATATATATATATATATATATATATATATATATATATATATATATATATATATATATATATATATATATATATATATATTGTTGCGGTCTTCGCGCCCGCCGGCGTGCGAACGGCCACGTAACTCGAATCGCGGCACGTCGCCCACCGGACGGACAATCCAGTCGTGACCCTCTCGGACTAACGCCGGGAACCAGTCACGGGTGGACCTTTCGGTCTCACCGCGATCGAGCCAATCAGCCCCCGCGTGGGATAGGGTTGCTCGCCAAATTCGAACTACCTAAGTACCCACGCGGAGGGTAGACCGGGCGATCGCACCTCGCCGCAGGTCGACTTCGGACACGGGCCACTTAAGCGACCCGTTCCGTACTATCAGAATAACCGAGCGGTGTTATCGTCGACCTCGACGGTTCGATTAATTATCGGGCGTATTCAGCCCACTACCAACCCTTTACGTGAAGCAAGATGGGGATTCAATGGAGGAAAAGACGAAGCGAAGCGGGAGAACAGTTCAACAATAAAGCACATTTATTCTCGGCACACGGGAAGCACACAAATACAATTCCACCAAATGCACACAAAAAGAAAACACAATTCCATTTACACAAAAAGCAAACATAAAAGTGAAAACACAGTGCAGAGCTAATACCGACTACCGAGCACACGGCAACACTTATACAATTCTACTTCACAGACGGCGCCGACAACACATACCCAAAACCAAGGAAAAGAAATCCCCCAAGAATGAGGTAGGCCTGGGGCCGAGACCGGGTCGGGCCTACCCGTCTGGTGATGAGACGCGGAGCGGCGATGGCGCCTCTCTCCGCGGGCCTCGTGGACAGTGCCTGGCAGGGGGTGGGAACGGGGCCCCCTTGGTCGCACTATCTCAGCGCGGGGGGAAACAGGAGGGGGTTGCTGATGCTCGGGGTATAGAGGATCTTTATTATGTGCGACGAGCGTCTCCACCTCGGCCAGGTCGCGCTGTCGGCCTCCCTCGGGTGCAGCTTCCTGCACGACGCGAGCACCCCCTCGTCTGGTGTCGCCGCCTTTCCACAGCTCCGTCCCCTCCGTTCCGACTCCAACGCACACGACGAGCAGCTCCACCGCCCGCGAAGTCTTGACCCTCTGCTTCCGACTCTCCTCTTCTTGACTCTCCGACCCCGTTCTGCTGACTCTCCGACTCTCCACCCTCCGACTCTTTCTGACTCTGACTGACGAACACCGTCCTTTTATCCCCCCGTAACTTCGCCTTTGACCCCCTCCCTTTGACCTTTCACCTCGCTCCCCATTGGCCCGAGAAAAAGTGGGCGTGAAGGCTTTTTGATCCACAAATTTGCATATATCGATCGTTCTGGAGGCGGGGCCAAATCGCCCCTCGCTCACCGATTGGACGGCAAAAAGTGGGCGTGTGTCGTTTTTGATCCGTTTTTGAAGCAGAAAATCCGTGATTTTGTACACGCTGTTCAACGTGCGCCCTACACGAGTCCAGCATCGGTGCCCATGAGTGGCGCGAGATGACGGTGATGCGATGGTGGCGAGTTGTGACGGTAAAGGTCATGGCGGTTGTGGTGAAGCGGCGTTGTGGTTGGTGGTTGTTGTTGTGGTTGTGATGGTGTGCGTGAAGGTCGTGGCGGTTGTGGTGAAGCGGTGGTTGTGGTCGGTGGTTGATGTTGTGGTTGTGATCATGGCGGTTGGTCCAAAATAAAGATAGTAAAAGAAAAACGGCTATCCTGAAGAGTCGCAGCTCGCATAAATGACATGTATTCCCACTAGACAACGGGTTTGGGCCTAACTACACATGCACTTACCGAGATACCTCACCTAAGGGACCTGAATGGTGGTTTGCGAATCTGGTAACCACAACAATATATATATATATATATATATATATATATATATATATATATATATATATATATATATATATATATATATATATATATATATATATATATATATATATATATATATATATATATATATATATATATATATATATATATATCGGGGCGTATTATGTGATACCGGTCATCCGTCCGTTCCTGTCCGCACTCGAACTCCCAAAGTTTTAAACTTTCATGTTTCATATTTGGTACATAGGTAGACTGTGGAGACGGTGTGTCGCGACATATGTTCGTCATCTAAAGTGGTTGCCATGGCAACCAGGATGCTGTTTTCCATGTAGTAGCACAATTCTGTATATACCTTCTTGTTCTTCATAAATTGACGTGTTTGAATATATAAGTGTGTGTGTGTGTGTGTGTGTGTGTGTGTGTCACAGAGACTTTCAGGTGTATATTGTGCTCACTTGCGCTCTTGTTCTCTATGTCTCTCTCTCCCTTTCCTGTTGGTTTATTCCCTTGCTCATGTGCCGAATTGTTGGCCTGCTTACCCCACTGTCAATTTGATCCTCGGTCATGTGAAGGAATTTTTACTTTCTCCATTGAAGGTAGACTGAGGTTATGTTTTTACCCCGTCTGTCTGTTTGTCTGTGAGCAGGATATCTCAAAAATATGGCGGGATTTGGACGAAACTTGGTGGAAAGGTTGCGTGTGTTACAAGGACAAATTGTTTTTTTTATTTTTTTGAACATCCGGATCCGGATATGAGAGTTGATTAAATTTTTCAAGTGATTCTTCACCATTGAGAGATGGGGCGAAAAACGATGTGTCGCACAAGATCTCAAAAGTTGTGGACGAGGTATGACAACTTGGTGGATGAGTTTGGTAGGTGACAAGAACAAGCCGATTAGATTTTGGTTCAGGTCTGGATGCAGATCTGACCGACCAGTGGGGTATAAATTGTAAATTGTTCAGCTTGTGGGAGGTATGCGCTCGACTGAGTGCCAATCTCGTTTTTAAATGTTACAATGTTAAGAGAAAAAAAATAGAAATGGAGAATGCCATACATCGTGGAACAGCCATTGCTTTATTTGCATTTTAACAAAACAAATGTTCAGTCCATTGAAGGAGACTTTTATCGCTATGTGACAGGCAGTTTCTTCTTGAAACTTTGTTTAATAGAAACATTTCATTCTGTCGTGTAAAAGTAAGGCATCAGCCATATCCTACTTGGCCTTTTCACAATGGATTAAAAATAAACTTGGAGTATTTTTATTTGTCACCAGCTTGGTTACAAAGCTACTAAACAAGTGTTTTTACAGGCCCTTGCTTCTTCATTAGCTTCAAACCCAAATATAAGATTGGAAACGGTTAAATATCATGTAAGTTGTAGTTTGCTCCATAACAAAATGAGCGTACAACGTAACTCGACTAAAAATGATGCTTCGTTTGACTGCTTCACTGCATAATTTTAACGATGCTATAGCCCACATGAATGGGAAAGCAAAATGCATCTTTGGCGTGTGGGTTTTTCCAGTTGTGTGAAGGTCTGTATCGGGAGCTACTGGATGCTGGATTAACTGTATGGCCTGCTTATCTGAACACTGAACATCTGGACATCGAGCAGCTTTTCATGAGGTGTGCTTGCAATATCACTTTAAGTGCAGTGCAGATTATCAATCTGAAACATGAGTGGTTAAAAAGCTAAAGAAGTATTTTGTTGCAAGTCCTTGCTTCCGCATTGGCCTGTATACATGCAAATGCTGAGGCTCGTCGTTAAATAACCAATGACTCAGCAATGTGTTGGGAGATTATGTAGTAAAATTTATTTCTCTAAATCGACCGAGTGCAAAGTTGTAAGATTTATCCGACCGAGTAAAAACTTGTAATACTTTTGTGTGCACAGGCATGACGAGATGGGTATCGTGTTTACCGTCCTCGTGAGTGACGTGACCCTTGAGAATGGCACTGTGAGACTACGATATCGTAACACTGGCATTGAGGAGATAATGCACTTGACACTGCTCACACCATACGTGCAGAAGTATATCGAGAAATCCTGAGCGATTTGGGTACAGTGTTTTGATTTTCGCATTTCCATAAGGATGTCACGCTGAAGTAAAGCCAGTGCATCAGTTGTTTCCTCATTATGCTTGTGATTTTATTTTTCATTGCTTGCAATTTCCACACCACGATCATCAATTAATTTTTTTCTTTCTCACTCTGTCTAAACTCTAAACCTTTTGAAATGTTCTTTTTATTTATTGCAGCGTGAACTGGCTCTTAACCATTATTACATGGGGGTGTTGAAGAACTTCTATGAATGAGATACTCACAGTCATCCAAGACACATCAAATGTAGAGTACAACCAGGCAAATGAGAACGGCACTCGGTGGAGCACATACCTCCACCAAGCTGAACAGTTTCGTTTTGTATCCCACTGATGGGCCGGATCTGGATCCGGACCTCCAAAATCTAATCGGCTTGTTCTTGCCACCTACCCAACTCATTCAAAGTTTCGTCCGAATCTGTCCATAACTTTTTGAGATATTGTGCTATTTATCATTTTTGGCCCCATCTCTCAATAGTGAAGAATCACTTAAAAAAATATAGTATCCGCATCCTGATTTGGATCTTCACCAAAATTGCAGGCAGTCCAACCTCATAGTAGGATTGGAAGACCCCTGGGGATGAGGTTGTCCTGCAATTTGCTGCTGATGTAAAAGTATGTGTCTTAGACTAATTTGAGTATGCTTTCATTTCAAATCTGAAATCATAATTAATCCAACACACAAGGATTTTTAGTTGTTGAAAAAATTGGAAATCCAATGTCATGTATTTTGAACGTGTTCTTTTTTTTTAATACCGTGTGTACTTCAGTATTATAATATTATCGTGTTTAGGCTAGTTATCTGGCAGTTTACTCCCTCAGACAACATTCCGAATTATGGTGGCCAATGCTCGTGCAAGTCATGAGGAGAGACATTAAAACCTTAAAACTTTTTACAACCAATGGGTTTATTTCCAAAACCACAATAAATAAATAAACAAACAAGCAGTCATAGACTGGTACTTATGAAATTGTCAACTTGACCTCTGACATTGTCTAATAAAAGCTGTCTCCAGAGAAGGTAGCGACGCAAACCAGAAGTTTCTACGATGATTCTGTACCAAACCATCAAAAATCGAATGTTTGACCTCACTGTGACCTTGACCTTTGACCGATTTTGACCAAAATCTAATCAGCACTAGCCATCACCCTCCTGAATCACGTGGTGTAATTTGACATTGGTAGCTTCTTCCGTTCTCGAGTTATCGTGCCTACAAACAAACACACAAACAAACAAACAAACGCACAAACGGATGACGGAAGTCATCAATATACTTACGAAATCTTTAGATTTCGTAAGTAATAAATAACCTTGGGATTATGTAATTTGGAGGAGACGACAGTGGGTTGGGAGGAAGGGGATGCAATTAATAAATGATCTTCATAATGAGACTAAAACTATGGCGCCACACACCAGACTCAGTCACTGATGGGAAGGTGACAAAACCGGGGAATTGGGTCCAATTGGATCAAAGGTCAAGGTCAAGAAAATATCAAAATCGTTTTTCGCTCATAAATTCGTCAATGATCTGATTTACTTCAAACTAAGCTTATAGTGAACCATATTCTATTTGTCACTTATAATCCTACCCATTCCTATAGTGAAAAATGCATATTTGTGAAGATCCGTAGGGTCCGAAGTTTTGGGGGTCATGGTCATCGGTCAAAATTACAAATTTTCCATTATAAATCAAAAAAGGTTAGGAATATGTGTGTTTACGATGGAAGACATATATCAAGTCCTTTCTTGGCTTTCATTTGACACCATGACCTTTGACCTTACGTGGCCTTGAAAGGTCAAAATCATTGTACGGTCATAGCTTCGTCAAAAATGGTTTAATTGACTTCAAACTAAGACTAAAATATTCCTTATTCTATTCCTTATAATCAACATTCATTTAAGGATGTATCAAATTTAAATTTGATCCCCAAAATAACTTTATGCCTTAAATGGGCGGGATTTGTTGTGCCTGGCACCACTTGTTTGGATTGATTTTGAACGCTGAATGATTTGTGACACCTTGAAATTGTCGGCTGCTTTCCACAGAATAATTGAATAAATAATTGGTGCACACAGAATAATTTTCCGATCATCAGGGTTTTCACCCTCGGTAGAGCATAGATACCTGTATAATGCTTGGTGTAACGATCGTAGCACAATGAATGGACTTGTCAACACCGGCACCACCTGACAGAGATACATGAACTGGTTCATCTTGTACTTTGATAGACTGCAAAACATGTGTGAAGATTTCCTGCTGTTCGACGTTGAGCAATTGAAGTAACTATCTGTATTCCTCATCAATCTACCACACAGGTAGCGCTCTGTCTTCAGCATTTGGAACAGCCATATTGAATTTGAGGGCCACGTCAACTTTACGGTGCTCTTCACAGTAAGGTTGGGAAAATGCACTCAAGTGGTGGTTCTTCCATATCTTGGTTCTTGGTGGTGCAGAAGATCAACTTTTCCAGGCTTTTTTTTGTATACCTTCTCGAGGCTCGTATGAGAGCTAACACACAGCAAGTGGGGGCACGAGACAAGAGGGAAGGACAAAACAATGGGGAACAGAGACATTAGGAGATCTGTGGAAGGGAGAGGGATGGGTGGGGAACATGGGGTAAACAAGATGGACATTACAGGGACTTTCAGGAAGGAAAGCAGGGAATTTGAAGGAGGTGGGTTTGGGGGTGGATTAACGGGGGTAGAAAAGATCAAGCATACAGAAGCCATCAAACTGTTCAATGCCATCAACCAATGCTTCACCAATCCGATCGTACGTGCGTAGTTCCTCATCGATCACGGATCTCTTTCGACACCTGTAATCACAGAAGCTACCATCTTCACTGAGGTGTTTCTCTTTATCACGTCATGGAACAAACAACATCAACTGTTCTCAACAGTATTTATCGGCATCCTTTTTGCTATTCAATGTCACATACCGAATTACTTTAGGTTTGGAACATTCCTTAATGGTAGTACTGTCAGCAAGATTGAAAACCAGTCTACGGGGCTTATTATGTTGATCAGCTGGAACATCATTGTCATCGTCATTCTGATCTGTCTTTGAATCACCATCGACCTTCTGGTTCATATCATCATCATCATTGGGATACTTAAGAGTGGTGGTTAACCTTGATACATAATCGGCCAAATACCATTCGTCCAACTGTTTGGGACGACTGCCATATCATTTGATGACATTGTTCATCTCGATGTCGGAACTGTCAGTGGACAGGTTCTCCAGCTCAGCTTTTGATTTCAAAAGAAAGGTTATTTTGTCTGGGGGAGAGGTATTGATGAGCTGTACAGCACATGTCACTTTTATGAGAGACATTTGCAAGAGCAAATAAGCACATTCTTGGGCACTGATCTCCACGGCATTCAAGAATGCATTACCGATGTGTCGCACTTGTTTCCGGATGTCAGGTGATGTATCATTGGCTTCCTTGCATGCTTTCTCCAGCAAAAGACTCATCCCTATTTGCAACTTAGATATATATATATATATATATATATATATATATATATATATATATATATATATATATATATATATATATATATATATATATATATATATATATATATATATATATATATATATATATATATATATATATATATAGACTAGATAAACCACACAGGCATAGCGATCCAGCACAAACTGTATGTCATGATTCGCTTGCCAGGCAGGAAGCAGTTTTCATGTACGCGTTCACACGAATTTGTGACCGTTTACGCTTCAGAAATGCCTTCGGTCCGAGCAGAGCTGACCTCACTGCAGATAGATATTGTTCATCGGAAAGACCAATTTCATCCAACATTTCACCAAATGACAAATCAGAGCCATCCTTAATTTCATTGAGGTGTTTCTTAATACGTTTGTAGGCTTTCTCCACTTGCTCAATTAATTAATTTATTTGTTGGTTTGTTTGTTTATTAATTAATTATTATAATATAAATAATTTTTTTATCAGCGTCATTGAGAGGTTCCAACAGAGTCGTTTCTTTCGTTGGAGGAATTGGAAAACCAAAACGACATTGGGGTTTGTTTCCCCTTCTTTCAACAGGTTTTGGAATGTTTGTGTCTTTGAAGATCAAGATTTGTCAGGTCACTGGGGACATCCTTGGAACGTGAAGCATACTTATCAATGAATTTGGCTATGTCAGACAAGGAGCAATCACAATTGTCATATTTCGGAGCATCAGCTACCCAGATTAACATGTGAATATGGGGCGATCCGTGCTTTTGGAATTGTACATGATATAAATGATCTGGCACATGGCACATGGTCACATGTCACATGGTGATGAGGACTCATCGATACATTCTTTATGAACTCTTGGACACAGTGATCAAAGTAATGACTACATGTGGCTGGGTCTTGTTACAAGAGGTGAGAACGTTCCTCCCATGTTCTCTCCTTGATGTCATCATTACTCATATCACCACTAACAGTTTGGCCAACATCCTCAACAGATGCTTCCATTTCGTATCAGCAGTAGAAAGTGACATGAGCCATGTCGGTATGCCCAACTGTGTGTACGGATGTTGGTACTTCGAAGCTTGGACTCGTTGATCGGTCTGAGACCATGGATTAGTCGTATGAAGTCTGTTTGAATGTGGCACAAGCATTTGGGGTGGCTCGCAATCCGAGAGCAGTCTGCGGTTGCAAACAGTAGTCACATGATTCACTGCCAACCAATTTCATGATGTCAACTCGTTGGCTATCTGCTGC
This sequence comes from Eptatretus burgeri, assembly GCF_056783735.1. Lineage (NCBI taxonomy): Eukaryota > Metazoa > Chordata > Myxini > Myxiniformes > Myxinidae > Eptatretus > Eptatretus burgeri. Next base: position 33,740,489 of record NC_140975.1, read on the forward strand.
CTGGTACGTATGAAACATTTTCATGCGAACATGTAAACTTTTGCTTTAGTTGTGTGGATGTAATGATAGCAATATGGCAGCTCTTGATGGAGTTTGTGATCTGGGGAGAAATTTTGAAGTGGGTTTGAGAAATAAAAAAATTGTGCTTGAAACGTATCACATTGAGTCGTCAGTTTGAGCTCAAACATTCATCCACTCGTGTTATGGAAATCACAAATTACTTGGGACTTTCTCCCACCATGAAAATTGCTTCCATATCTTATTAGGGCATCTTTGCTGTGACCTCATCCTTTTGCTTAAGGTGTCTTTCCAAGAATGAGATCTTTGGTATGTTGCCCACACCATACAAATAATTGATAACATGACGAGTTGTGCTCGGTTTGTTTCCTCAACCCTGACCATCAGTGCATTCACCAGGCTTGCGTGTGTCGTATTTTTTTTTTCACCACTGTTATCACTACTTTTCACGTGTGCACGACATTTGGAGATTTCTCCAAAAGGCAAAGCAGTCTCTTATGAATAGAAGGCAGTTTCATTTTCCAAAAAATTTAAACCCTGACATGTAAGAATTCACCGAATTGGTGTTACATTGAACCGAAGTATGGAAATACACAGCCATAGCAAAATATGAGAGCGTGTTGAAAAATAATCCTTCCAATTCTTTCTATCCAAATCAGGTAAAGATATTTGAATAAAACAAAGCGTAGTTTGCACAATAGTTCTTCCCACCATCGGGTGCGAAATTTTGTGATTCTGACACGACGTCTCAGTGCTACGTTTGTCAAGATGGCAGAGAGCGGCACGACGTTCCTGAGAGTAAGAGACGGTCATCGGAGTACTGCCACAAAGGATTTTCCCCAAACTTGGCTTTGTCCAATTTTCATCTTTTCCCCAAACTTATAGAACACCTTCGTGGAAAACATTTTTCTTCTGAGAACGTCAAGGCCGCTGCAAAGCACTGGCTACATCAGCAGGACCCACATTTCCATCATGACTGCATTATCCTGGAACAGCCTGTGTCCAGATTCTTGAATAAGAATTCTCAAAACAATTTAACCAACACTTGCACAGTTTCAAATCAACTTTTCTTTAATTTAAAATAGTACAAATGCGTTGGTAAAAACCGTGCATTTCCCACAAAACCACACATCCCAAGCGGGGAAGCGCCCACTTGCCCTCTGCAGCGGAGATGATGCAACACATGGGCAGAGCATAAATATGTATGAGGCAAGACATGTGGAAGATAATATACATTTTACATTCAAACTTGGCTATGTCAGGCATCACAAAACTACTTGAATGTAGGCAGAAATGTCTGGACCGCAGTGGTGATTGTTGAAAAATAAATATGCACCATTGTAGAACAAGTAAAGAAAATAAAATAACGTTTAGCCCCCATCATTTTAGTAATTTTGCTGTGCAGAGTTAAAGGGCTCACCCAAATTTATGTACAACTAAAATAGCTGCCAGTCTACCAGTTGGCCATCTTTGATCAGGTTACTAAATAAAGTGAGTGGCACATGTAGGCCATCATGTACTGTGCTTGTGCCAAGTTTGAACAAAATCGGACCATGCACGTCTGAGAAATGGTTATGGACACATTTAAGTAACAAAATGGTCACCAGTCGGCCATCTTGGATCGGATCTCGAAAAAAAAAAAAGGACGTACATATGTATACCATCATATGTTGTCTTTTTACCAAGTTTGAATAAAATCGGTTCATACCTGTCAGATATGGTTTCAGAGGCACACACAGACACGATAATCGAGACTAAATCCATAAGTTCTTGTTTCGGATTAAATCCAATGGGGGCTAATGAAGATTGACATTAGTATATGTATTTATTTCATTTGAATATCTTTACCTGTTTTGGATAAAAATACGAGGCATTACTTTTCAATACACCTTCGTACATTGCAGAAAAGCATCCAACATAAACCTTGTGAATTCGCTCGTTTGCGTTAACAATTTATACAGATTGATCACGTGCTTTCTTCCTCAGGCTGAAGACAAAGCTTTGATAACATAGGTGGCTTGGTTGTTTGTAATATGAAAAACGAGACAGATTCCTGCTCGAGAGCAGGACCCTTAATTTTGGAAGAAACTGCATGTAATTGTCGACAGTGTAATATTCATGATGAGGGTAAAATTATCATGCTTTGTCACTTAAACTTTTAGATGACGTAACACAATCGTAGTCATGGAAGTGTATCATTTAATGTGATTGGAATCTTTTTTTAAATAACATACAGAAACGCTCAATAAAAACCAATGTCACCCGCAGGGTGACCCGTATCTTGCCAAAAGGTGACCACGTGTGACTTCTTTAAGGTCACACTGAGGTGAACAGAGCTGCTATCCACCAGGAGCGACTCCTTGAGGAATATCTGCCTACGAGAGATTCCGATGAGAATCGTTCTACAGAGTAAACATGAAAAAAATCCGTTTTTTCGTCATGACGTCATCAAATGATGTCATAGTGTCAAACTTTTGACAGATCTGGAAAGCACTTATCAAGCTCTTTCATATGAGGTATTACTCGATATGGTATCTAAGATTTCAAAATTTGACCTTGGGGTCAAAAACTTTCGACCTCCAGTGCTAACCATGAAGGTCAAGGCCGATCGCCACCAAAAATTAATCAGCTGAGCACCAGACCATGAACTATATTCCAATGAAGTTTGAAGACGATCCGATCAAAATTACTCAAAAAATAAGGGTTTCGTCGACTCCCCTGATTTGCGACAAAGTGACCTTGACCTTAAATTTTATGCGCTGAAAGGGACCTCTATAGGACTCTGATATGCGAAGTTACAAAAATTTCCAATGATAACTGTGCTCTGCAGAGTGATCGATACGTGATTACAGACAAACAAACAAAATAATAATAATAATAATAATAATAATAACTAGAACTGCCACTTTATAACTGCTGGCAGTGATGACCGGGTACCCAGAAGTGCCTTTGACACAACTGATACAACATGAGACTTAAATCAGAGTCGCAAAGTTTTGCATTGACAGGATAAGCGGTGCCAGAGAAAACATTATTTAATGGTGATACAAACACAGGCCTGCTTCGAGAGGGCGCGGAACAGACGAGTTACGAACCGGGCAGCACAAAGCATTCAATTTCGTTAGAACTGGCTTCCAGATTCAAATGATTAAATAATTCTGCCTCCCAAACCGTGTGACCGATCAGGTTGAAATTTTAAACTTTTGTTTCGCATGTCACCTGAATTATAAATGTGAAGTTTCTCATATATAGAGGCAGCGGTTCCAGAGTAAACATTAATTAATATTTATCCTTCAATCCAAGATGGCGGCCAAACCATGTGACTTGTGATGTCATAATTTTCACCACATGTGCAAACACGATGGGAGACTATAAGTGCAAATTTTCGCTTCTCCAGGTTAAGCAGTTCCAGAGAAAACATTATTTAATATTTTTCTTAAAACCAACATGGCTGCCAAACCCTGGGCCCGATCCCGTTGAAATTTCAAACCCTCATTCCGCATGAGCGTTCCACCATAAAGGTGATGTTTCACATTTATTGATGCAGTAGTTCCAGAGTAAACATTAATTAATATTTTTCCTTCAATCCACTATGGCTGCCAAACGTTGCGTCGTACCTCAAAAGGGGGTGAGAACTTTTTATTCGTCATGGAGAGGCGGTCATAGTGGTGGAGTTTCGCATGGATCTGTTCAGCCGTTTCAGAGAAAAAGATGTTTGAAGATATTGTTTTTCAATCCAAGATGGCTGACGAACCATGTGACCTATGACATCAGAAATTTATATTCTGCTTCCAACTGGGTATTGGAACACGTACGTGAAGTTTCGTGTTAATCGGTAAAGGTGCGTTTTTCAATCCAAGATGGCCGCCAAACCATGTGACATGTGACATCATAATTTTTACCAAGCGTGGATACTGCCTGCTTGATGATAATTACAAATTTTCGATCTCGTTTGGTTAAACGGTTCCAGAGAAAACATTATTTAATATTTTTCTTAAATCCAAGATGGCGGCCAAACCATGTGACTTATCAATTCGAAATTAACAAACTTATATCGCCTTCCTGTCCCGAATATAGTTCTGAAATCTCCCTTCATTGGGCCAACGCTTCTGGAGAAGAAGATCTTTAAAGGTTTTCGGGTTTTTTCAAGATGGCCGCTAAACCATGTGACCGATCAAGAAGAAATTAACAAACTTGAGAAAGGACCTCATGGGGAATATATGTGTTAAGTTTCATCTTGATCTGTCTTGCCCTTCTGGAGAAGAAGATTTTTAAAATTTATTCATTTTCAATCCAAGATGGCTGCCGAACCTTGTGACCGATGATATCATAAATTTAAATTCTGCTTTCCATCGTCGACCGAACAAGGGTGTGAAGTTTCGTGTAAATCAGATAAGGTCTATTTTTCTATCCAAGATGGCCGCCAAACCATGTGACTTCTGAGGTAAAAATTTTTTACCATGTATGCAGACTTGAGGGACGAAGGCACTTGCAAATTTTCGCTTCGATGGCTTATGAAATTCCAGAGAAAACATTATTTAATATTTTTCTTAAATCCAACATGGCGGCCAAACCATGTGACCTATCACTTCAAAATTAACAAACTTGCATCGCATACATGTCACGAATATAGTTCTGAAATCTCGCCTTCATTGGACCAGCGCTTCTGGAGAAGAAGATGTTTGAAGGTTTTAGGGTTTTTTCAAGATGGCCGCCAAACCATGTGACGTATCAACAACAAATTAACAAACTTGAAAGAGGACGTCACGGGGAATGTACCTGTAAAGTTTCGCCTTAATCTGCCCAGCCCTTCTGGAGAAGAAGATTTTTTTTAAAAAAACACTAAAAAACAAGATGGCGGCCAAATTACGTCATCGATGACGTCAAAAATAACATTTTTGTCGATGAATTTTGTTGTAGATGACGCTCAAAATTTTTCAGATTTTTCTTATATGGCGTTCTACTTGACGAATTTTCACCGGTATATCGCTTCACCTATGACGTCACGAAAAATCACACGTGTTCCCCATAGGGAGCTTAGTAAAATGTATCAAACGAAAATTTTTTCCATTGCACGGTTTTCGAGATACAGATGTCCAAAGTTTAGCGCTTTTTTCAAGATGGCGACCGTACCACGTGACCAATGACGTCATAATTATAACGTGATTGTGCTATCAAAAAAGATACACACTATGGTGAAAATTTCCTGTCGATCGGACTTAGTATTCCAGAGAAAATGATTTTTAAAGCGAAAAAGGGTGCAAAATGCCGGCGGAAAAATAATAATAATAAAAATAATAATAATGCGTAATAATAAACAGAAGAAAAACAATAGGGTACCCTGTACTCACAGGGTACCCTAATAATAATAATAACTAGAACTGCCACTTTATAACTGCTGGCAGTGATGACCGGGTACCCAGTCCGTCCGCCTTTGATACAACATGGGACTTTGTGCAGATGACAGTCGCAAAGTTTCGCATTCATCGGGAAAGTGGTTCCAGCAAAAAAACATGATTGAAGAGTGATACAAACAGAGGCCTGCTTCGATATGGCGTGGGACTGAAGAGCTACGAACCGGGCAGCACAAAGCGTTCAATTTCCTTATTACTGGCGAACAGATTAAAATGATTAAATAATTCTGGCTGCCAAACCACGTGACCGATCAGGTTGAAATTTTAAACTTTTGTTTCGCATGTCGGCTGAATTACAAATGTGGAGTTTCATATATATAGAAGCAGCGGTTCCAGAGTAAACATTAATTAATATTTATCCTTCAATCCAAGATGGCGGCCAAACCATGTGACTTGTGACGTCATAATTTTCACCACATGTGCAAACACGATCGGCGACGATAAGTGCAAATTTTTGCTTCGCTTGGTTAAGCAGTTCCAGAGAAAACATTATTTAATATTTTTCTTAAAACCAACATGGCTGCCAAACCCTGGGCCCGATCCCGTTGAAATTTCAAACCCTCATTCCACATGACTGTTCCACCATAAAGGTGATGTTTCACATTGATTGATGCAGTTGTTCCAGAGTAAACATTAATTAATATTTTTCCTTCAATCCACTATGGCTGCCAAACGTTGCGTCGTATCTCAAAAGAGGGTGAGAACTTTTTATTCGTCATGGAGAGGCGGTCATAGTGGTGGAGTTTTGCCTGGATCTGTTCAGTCGTGTCAGAGAAAAAGACGTTTTAAGATATTATTTTTCAATCCAAGATGGCTGACGAACCATGTGACCTATGACATCACAAGTTTATATTCTGCTTCCAACTGGGTATTGGAACACGTGTGTGAAGTTTCGTGTTAATCGGTAAAGGTGCGTTTTTCTATCCAAGATGGCCGCCAAGCCATGTGACGTGTGACATCATAATTTTTAACACTCGTGCAGACACGATGGTAGATGATAATTGCAAACTTTCGATTCGTTGGGTTAAGCGGTTCCAGAGAAAACATTATTTAATATTTTTCTTAAATCCAAGATGGCGGCCAAACCGTGTGACTTATCAATTGGAAATTAACAAACTTATATCCCCTATGTGTCCCGAATATACTTCTGAAATCTGCCCTTCATCCGACCAGCGCTTCTGGAGAAGAAGATGTTTGAAGGTTTTAGGGTTTTTTCAAGATGGCCGCCAAACCATGTGACGTATCAACAACAAATTAACAAACTTGAGAAAGGACCTCATGGGGAATATATGTGTTAAGTTTCGTCTTGATCTGTCTTGCCCTTCTGGAGAAGAAGATTTTTAAAATTTATTCATTTTCAATCCAAGATGGCTGCCGAACCTTGTGACCAATGATATCATAAATTTAAATTCTGCTTTCCATCGTCGACCTGAACAAGTGTGTGAAGTTTCGTGTAAATCGGATAAAGTCTATTTTTCTATCCAAGATGGCCGCCAAACCATGTGACTTCTGAGGTAAATTTTTTTTACCATGTATGCAGACTTGAGCGAGGAAGGCACTTGCAAATTTTCGCTTTGATGGCTTATGAAATACCAGATAAAACATTATTTAATATTTTTCTTAAATCCAACATGGCGGCCAAACCATGTGACCTATCACTTTGAAATTAACAAACTTGCATCGCATACATGTCACGAATATAATTCTGAAATCTCGCCTTCATTGGACCAGCGCTTCTGGAGAAGAAGATGTTTGAAGGTTTTAGGGTTTTTTCAAGATGGCCGCCAAACCATGTGACGTATCAACAACAAATTAACAAACTTGAAAGAGGACCTCAGGGGGAATGTGCATGTAAAGTTTCGCCTCAATCTGCACAGCCGTTCTGGAGAAGAAGATTTTTTTAAAAAAAACACTAAAAAACAAGATGGCGGCCGAATTACGTCATCGATGACGTCAAGAAAAACATTTTCGTCAGTGATTTTAGGCGTAGATGATGCTCAGAATTTTTCAGATTTTTCCTATACGGCGTTCTGCTTGACGAATTTTCACCGGTATATCGCTTCACCTATGACGTCATGAAAAATCACACGTGTTCCCCATAGGGAGCTTAGTAAAATGTATCAAGCGAAAAAATTTTCCATTGCAGGGTTTCTGAGATACAGAGGTCCAAAGTTTATCGTTTTTTTCAAGATGGCGCCCGCACCACGTGACCAATGACGTCATAATTATAACGTGATTGTGCTATCAAAAAAGATACATACTGTGGTGAAAATTTTGTGTCGATCGGACTTAGTCTCCCAGAGAAAATGGTTTTTAAAGCGAAAAAGGGTGCAAAATGCCGGCGGAAAAAGAAAAAGAATAAATAATAATAAATAAACAGAAGAAAAACAATAGGGTACCCTGTACTCACAGGGTACCCTAATAATAAAACATACAAGCTGACTAACATATCTTGCAAAAACTTCATTTTGGCAAGATAATAATGGCTTAAAAAGTAGTCCTGTGGGGAACTGACGGTTACTTCCCCAATAGGTGGGATAACCTTACTGTCTTGATGTAAAATAAACAGCAACAAACAAAACACAGTGGGTTAGAAAGGTTCTTCATTTTTGATGGACCGATGGAAGGAAGGACATACCAACTACTGAAGCGGATGCACAGTTTAAAAATAACGAAAGTGGGATTACTACATCGAACTAGCTTTCCAATGGATAAATTAGAAATCCTAAAATGTGTTCTTGCCTTAACTTCCTGATCTGTTTGTAACATAAAACTTTTTAACAAGGAAAAATCCCATGATGCTCTTGGTGAACCGTTCACATACTGTCCCCTCCACTGCCCTTCTCATCAAAGGTGTGAGATGAAAATGATTGATATTGTGTGTGCCAAATTGATTGGTTAGGGGTACATACACCCACATCAAAGCTATCTTGGCTGGGTTTGAATCTCGACACAGCTATATACAGGACTGTCATTATGGTGTTTCATCAATGTGTCGCATCCATCGGGTAGACGTTAAACAAGGGATCCCGTGTGTTGGCATTAGTTTGTGGACGTTCAATATCCCATGGTGTCCTTTGTGAAGAGTAGGCAATTCATTGCCGGGACCGTGAATAAATTACAAGTTCCTGTCCGAACTACTGCTGCAAGAGGGATGGTAAACTAAAACTGCCAAGGACGTACCGGCTTAAAGGAACAGATCGTTGGGAATAAAGTCCTGGCTAAACAAGGATTCGGGTCATGCTGGATCAACGGAAGAAAAGACAAAAACGAGCAGGGAACATTACTAACAATGATTTATTTACAATGGGCGAGGAATGGTATGTGGCACGATCAGGATTTATTGGGGTGTGTTGTGCAGAGATAGAAAGAAGCGTGTGGTGCAACAATAAACAGGCAACTTACAAAAGGGGACACAGAGCAGACTTAACGCGAAAATAATAAAAAATAATAACAATAACGATCTTCTGCAGTCTTACTTAAGCAGACAGGTGCCAGCACACACACACACAGACACAGAAAACCCGATGAAGGAGTACTGAAACAAGAAAGGAAAGGAGTTGAAGCTATGATCTCGGTACCTTTGTTCTTGATTGCTCGGACTCGCCACCAATGCGTTTCAGGGGAGGGGGGATGCTCCGTGGTGTGGTACCCGACAGTGGGTGCGTCGTCTCTGGCTTCAGCAGCGCATGTGGAGACCGTGTTCGTGAAGGAGGGGCTTGAGTAGAGAAGGGGTGGAGTCCAGAGTGCCTGGATGGAGTGGCAGGCAAGACCAGGTAGGTGGGTGGGGCCAAAGTCGTGTGGGCAGAGATGTGGAGGCGGAGTCCAGGCAGCAGGAGGCGGGTCATGGCGATGTCCACGAGCGAGGGCGAGGCCAGAGCGAGAGAGATGCGGAGTAAGAGAAAGGTGGAAGGACTGCTCCAACCTTTATAGGACTTGCAGCGCGGGGGGAGGGGCCACCCCGAAGCGAAACATCATCACCTGAATCGGGGGCTCCGATTGGCCCCGACCCCTCCGGCATCCGATCAACGTGCCCGCTCCGTGCGTGCCAACGTGGCTCACGCTGTACATTCCCCGACTCGACCGCAGCCTCGCCGGCCGTAGAGACCAGAAGACGTTCACCATCCGTGGGGAATCCGCTGCTGCCAGCGAGGGACGAAGGTGCGATGTTATGGATAAATTCGTGTAGCGTGGGTGTCATGCTGGCTGTGTTTCCTGTGTTGTGGAAAACACCATCGGGTGGAAATTACCGCTGTGAGTGCGTTTGGCAGGCTGTGTTTTGTACGGAGGGTTGTGGGTGCAGTGTCTGCTTGGCATTTTCTGAGGACCCATCTCACAGCGCCGGGCGCACGTGGCTCAGATTTAGCTCAGGAATAATCAGACGAAAAGAAGAGTGGGGACGAAGTGAAGAAAAAATGATGTAAGCAAACCTAGCTATGAGATCATCGCAACGCACGCCCGTTATCCCGCGAGACAAAAGGAAAGGGACTATCTACACATATATTAATGGAATAACTGTCTTGGGACCACTATCTCTTGGATGCATGCATGCAGTTCCGGGAACCGCAAGAAAATATATATATATATATATATATATATATATATATATATATATATATATATATATATCTTCTCTACTATATAAATGGCAGTCCTTCTGTCTGTCTGTCTGTCTGTCTTTTTTTGTAACGAATAAGCTCCGAGACCAGTGAACCGATCTTGATGAAACTTTACACACATATAGACCTAACATTCAGCTCCAGGATGCGCTAAGTGGCTTTCCATAAAAATGAAAAAATATATAAATATATATATAAAAAAAAATAATAAAATTTCCATTTAAAAAAAAAAGGCTTTCGAATAGTGCACCGGCGTATTAATCATAACAAAAGGCTTCATGGTTAAAAACGCTAGGGTTTTTTGAAATACAAAATGTTTGTATTCGTTGACTTTTTAAACACACATTCTCCTCCTGTTATAACAGCTTTGAAACCCGAAACATTATGCCACTGCGAAAGCGAACAAATTTGAATTATCGAACTGCACGCGCACAGCAACAGAGGCGTTCACAGCAATGCCAACCCTCCCGATTTCATCGGGAGGCTTCCGAAAATGCACCCAAACTCCCGCCCTTACGATCACTATCCTTATCCTCCCGAAATTTTGATATTTTTGCACTGTTCACTAATCAGAATGTACAGTATGAGAATTGAATGAAAAGCATCATCTGCTACGTATAGCATGTGGTAACTCCATAACGTTCGCTGCTACCAAATTGTACGTAAAAAATTGCAAATTCAAATGAGGAGCAGCGAAACATTGGGTCTGGATCTCGCTTATGCGATCATGCACTGAGATTTAGTGCATGCGGTATGTGTGCAATACAGTGCATGCGGTATGTATGCACAGTGTATATGCATGCGATACGCTCACTGCATGCAGCTGGGCCCGTACCAGCCCGGCGGTCGCGACCACCGTGCGGTGTTTAACAGCCGCTAGAGTTCTACGAGTCGCGCTGCAGCTGTGGAACATCGACTTCGAAGTTACCGATGCTTCAAGCCCTCGATGTTGATTACGAAATGGCAGAAAAGAAGCTTACGGGACCAAGAAATGGTCTCAGAAGTACAAGACCAGAATACAGTCTCCAATACCCGTGTATTCGAAAGTGAAGAGGAATTCATCATGCGTATTGTACACTATGCAGCGATGATATTACAGTTGAGCACGGAGGTCGCGATGATATTCGGAAGCACGTTGGAAGCAAACGGCACACAGACATTGCAAAGGAGAGAGATCTTCGAGCACGAGTACCGGTACACTTCTGAATTATTTCACCAAACAAGGGACAAGCGAGGAAGAGGATGTTACCCGAGCGGAACTCTCTTTAGTGGATTTATTGTGGAACATAATTTGCCCATATCAGTCTCAGATCATGCTGGACCTCTATTTCAAAGATGTTTCCAGATTCAAAAGTTGCTTCAAAGTATGGATGTGCAAGAACAAAAACTTGCAAGATGTGCAAGATGTGCAAGAACAAAAAAAAAAAAAAAAAAAAAAAAAAAACAAGAACAAAAAGCAAGAAAAAAAAAAAAAAAAAAAAAAAAAAAAAAAAAAGAAAAAAGAAAAAAAAAAAAAAACTGGTCAACAATTTTTTACTTTTTTAATGTTGTCTAGATTTCTACAAGTGAATTAGGGTATACTGGCACTGCTGAATCAGGAAATGGCATCCGTTTCTCTCCATCAGGTCAGGTTTTTGTGCTAAGTTGATTTGAAAAAATCAGATCTTGTGACAAAATCAATTACATTTTTGTGGCATTATCAGCTGATTTTTGTCAACACATATCATCCTAAACATGTTTTTAAGAAAAAAAATGTTTTGCCAACAACATTTATTGATTACATGATAGAAACATCGATTACTGTCATCTGAATGGTGGGCATTGATAAAGGTAAGTACAAGTAAATTGCATGTTGCGTCACCACTGTTCAAACTTCAGGGCTTGAACTTCCGTTTCTTCGAACTCCTGGAATGTTCAGCGGCAGGGAGGTCTCTCTTCAGATTCCAACAGTAGTCAGCCATCATGACTGCGTCCCAGCGACCCTGATACCTGGTCTCCATCTCCTTCATGTCCTGATGGAATCTCTTCCCCTGCTCGTCACTCATTGAACCCAGGTTCTCAGGAAACCAGATCATATGTGAAAATAGGTAGTGCATCTTGATGCTCATGTTGCAGCCCAGGTTTCTGAAAGCAGTCAGCATGTTGTTGACAAGTTCTGCGTAGTTTCTGGCCTTATTGTTGCCAAGAAAGTTCTTCACTTCCAAAACAAATATCTTCCACGCTTCCAGTTCCACTTCGTTCATTGAGTTTTGAACTCTGGATCTCTGATGAGCTGACGGATCTGAGAACCATCAAAGATGCCAGCTTTCAACTTCTCCATGGTCAATCCTGGAAAAGCCTGGCACAAGTAAGTGAAGCAGTCACCATCTTTGTCCAGAGCCTTGGTGAACTGCTTGATTAAGCCGAGCTTGATGTGCAGCGGTGGGAAGAGTATTCTGTCTCTGTCCACCAGAGGGTCGTTGATGACGTTCCTTTCTTTGCATGGCACCAATTCCTCCCGCACAGGCCAGTCCTTCTTCGTGTAATGCTGAGCACGGTCCCTACTATCCCACATGCACAGAAAACATGGGTACTTGGTGAAGCCAGACTGTTGTCCCAACAAAAAGTTCACCATCTTCAGGTCAACACAAATAAACCACTTATGCTGATCATAACCAATTTTCTCCAGCACGTACTTCACCGCTTCATACTTCTCCTTCAGTGTAGTCGAGTGAGCGATGGGTACAGAGGCAAACTGGTTGCCGTTGTGTAGCAGAACACATTTCAGTGATCGCTTGCTGCTGTCAATGAACAGTCTCCAATCTTTGGGTTCGTACTGTGGCACTCCAAGCTTGAGCAGAAGCGCATGTCATAAATTGGCGCATGTAGGTATTGTACATTCTTCAGAGTTCGTTATTTCAGAAATACAACTTTTTGTATCACATTATTACAAAATCTGCCCCATTAACTTTAGTTTTGATCCACGAACTTTATGCTTTGCCTCACCAATTTTTGGAAGATTTTGAGGTTTTATGACTTCAAACTGATCCCTTTTCGACATAATCACCCAGAACTATCGTACCTGAATACTTCTTGTCATATTATTTCCAATCAAAACAATTATTTGACATGACATTTTACCCCCACCAACTTCTTCTAAAATGCTCCACACATGCGTACATGTGAACAAAAATGTAAAAAACGACATGTGGCCATATCTCAAAACTTGACCTGATTGAACAAAACTAATGTGAGTTTTGGATTCAGCGCATCAGATTCGTCCTAAATCAGCTTAAAAAATGCAGACAACAAATTTGTTGTTGACCAGTGTAATTGGTGAGTTGTCAAATGTTACTGCTTCATCTATTGCCGATATTGCTAGACTAGCTCCATTTAGCCTAGCTCCAGACGGTAGCAATGACAGTGGTGAGGCCCAGCTATATCCTGTCCTGATTTCGTACTCTGACAACAGTGCTGGGATTGTGAAGCAAGGTTTGCTAAGTTTGCCTGCGTGCAAACAAGATTCCACTGGAGAAAACATTTTCAAACTGCTTGATCATGAGTTCAGTGACAGGAAAATTCCGTGGGGAAATTGTGTTTCCTTTTGTGCTGATAATGCCTCTGTCATGGTGGGCAAGCACAAAGGAGTCGCTGCTTATATCCACAAACAAAATCCAGAGTGCTACATCATGGGATGCCCTTGCCATATGATGCACAATACGGCCAAGAAGGAGGCTCAGGCCTTACCCATTGAATTAGATGACTTTCATCGATATTTACTACTACTTGGACAAAAGTAGTAAACGCGTCAAAGGAGTGAAAGCACTGCAAGAACTCTGTGATGCCCCGACACACAAGATTCTGAAGCATGTCGCAACAAGGTGGCTGTCCCTTGGTCAGTGCCTAGACAGGCTGATTGAACAGTGGGAGCCACTTCGCCTCTTCTTCAAGAGAAGAAGTACGAAGAAAAATGCAACCAACTGTAGCCAAGACTCTAACAACGAGCAAGAAGGACGGCACTGTATCTACTGCCAGTACTGGCACTGCAGGATCAAGCACTAGTGGAGCAGCATTCACCACTACCACTGCAGTATCTGCTGCGAAGAAGACAGCAGGGACAGCACCAAAACCAATGCTGAGAGCAGGTAGCATCACCGGCCCTTCATCACGTTCATCTACAAAGCAGATCCCTTCAGAGTCGAGAAAGACTGTGATAGTCCCATCTACAGGCAAAGAAGGACCCAAGTTAAGTTCTGCTTTTGCCAAATCACTTGATAGAAGCTCAGCAAAACCTTCGAATCAGAGGTCTTCTTCCTTGGCTGCACCTACCTCAAGCTCTCTCCTCAAACGTAAAATTGGATCTGGTACTACGAGTCTGACCTCTTCTGCTGGCAGTAAACGCAAGTGTGATCGCCCTGCGGCTAAGTGTACTACGAGTTCTACAACTAAAGCGCATCTTCCTCAAACACTGTGCAGGAATCTCGAGAAAAACGTGTCAACAGGATGTTCTTGTCTCCACAAACAAAACTCTATTGTTTCTTCCTTCGATATGCTAACAAGCTTTTTGAGAAGGGGAATCTTCTGCTCCAAAGAGACGAACCCTGTATTCATCTCCTGCACGGAGAATTGAATGGTCTTCTGAAAGATATCTTCGTACGGTTTTTGAAACCATCGGTGTCATCGGTTGCTCTGGTAAATGTACCCCTTCTCTGACAGAAATCATCAGAAGAATGATGAGGACCTCATGATTGGGAACGATGCCAAACTGTATATAAGGGAACAAAGGAGTCTCAAGAAATCCACCTTCACTCTGAGTGAGTCAGACATCCAAGGTTTCTTCAGTGCAGTTCGCTCATATTATGTGAAAGCCTGCAATTACATCTTCAAAACCTGGCCGCTAGATGATGAATTAGCCAAGCATGCTCAGGTGCTGGATGTTAAGCTACACCAAGAAGTGGGGTTTGACTGTGTGGAGTTTTTCATCAAGAAATTCCCCTGTCTGTTCAGTGGCGGTGATAGTGACATAGACAGTCTTGAGAGTGAATTCGCTCACTACCAGGCAGACGCCTCCATAGCTACAATTGCTACTGAGACAGTGAGAGTGGATGAGCAGTGGCATCGGATTTCACAGCTCACAGATCCCTGCACTGGTGCCAAGAAGTATCTAATTTGAGCAAAGTGATGAAGGGAATCTTGGTCATTCCTCATTCGAACGCATCATGTGAGCGGGCACTCAGTCTTGTACGGAAGAATCATACTGAATTTCGTCCCAATTTGAGTGTCAAAACCCTGGAAGTTCTCTTAATTGAAAAACTAGCTCATAGCACCCCTTGCTACCAGAGAGAATACAGCAAAGACATAATCAGAAGGGCTAAAAGAGCCACACAGCTGTCACTCAGCAAAGCTGCCATGGAAAAAGCAAGCAGCAGTAGTACCAGCCAGTAAGGTAAGAAAAATATTGCTTCTTTTGTGCTTTTTGTTAATCTTTGATTGTCCCCTAACTTACTAATATTAACATACATGTAACATTAAAAAGTGCACAATTTTCCCCTTTTTTTTGTTCAAAAAGTGGGAATTCTTAACATGTTAAATGCTCCAAAATAGGGCTCAGAGGGCACTAGAGAGCGTCTAGAACCCCAGAGCTTCCAGGGCCCTAAGGTGGGCCCTGGACCCCGCCGCAAGGGTCGAGCGCTCCGCGCTCGAGATGTGCGCTTCGCGCACATTATTTGGTGTCGGTTAAAAATCCTCCCTAATTCTGATTTCCAAAAGTTGGCATCTCTGCGTTCAGAGGTATGCCATTTCATAATACACGTCTCCCAATTCTTACTTCAAGAACGGTTATAATTTTGACGTTATCAGGATAACGGATGTAAATAAATCAAATACGCTGGGCCAGGCTTGGTTATGTCCGACGTATAAATTAAGTCACAAATGATGACATGAAACCAGCCTCACATTGTTGAGGCATTATGGTTTTTTTATCTGATGTGGCAATACATCTTTACATTTTTGAACTAAAGTCTTCTGCATATAAAACATGGCAGGGAAAATATAATATTATACTGGTGATGAAAAAAAATAAAATAATGGTGGCAGCCTCTACAATTTTACAATTCAGTGACATATACTCCTTCAGATCCACTGTCATCCACAGGATTCCCGTGTGGAGCACGGGTATCCCTGCTCATGTGTGTATATATATATATATATATATATATATATATATATATATATATATATATATATATATATATACATATATACATACACACGTGAAAGCTTACGTGACATGCCACACGTCTGGCCTCGGGTAGACGGTGGAAGCTCAAAGCGCATCTACTCCATAGTGCACGTTGCGATTTTGCCTCAGAAATGATCGTTGGAGGGTACCATGGGTTGTCATGCTGTGGTTAGTGAGACGAGGGGCAAGCGGGCAGCTTTGCCTCAGAAAAGAAAAGGTGGGAATGAAATAAAAAGGGAAAAATGATTTAATAACCTATTAGCCCATCGCAACACACTTCCTTGTCCTCCCACTACACAAAAGGAAGGGGTCTATCTGCACGTATATTAATGGCATAACTGACTCGGGACAACTATCTCTTGTATGCATGTGGTTCCGAGAACCACAACAATATATATATATATATATAGATATACAGTTAAGCCCAAAATTATTCATACCCTTACCAAATTTGGAGTATTTTGAATCGTGTTATTTGAGGAATGAGTTTCTTCTGCCTTAAGTTACATAAGAATGTGACAAACAGCTGAAAGAATCACTGCAAGAGACATTTCAAGAAATACATTGTTTCGGGGGTATTTTATTGATAGATTTACAAAAATGTCATGTCCAGAATTATTCATACCCTTGCTTCGATCAGTTCAAAGTCACATTCAGTCATCAATGGAAAAGCCTCTATTTGTGATTACAGCCTCCAAACGGTTTTTATACTTGCTCACAAGGTTTTTGCATGTCTCTACAGGGATTTTGGCCCACTCCTTCTTCGCGAAGGTCTCCAGGTCTTTGAGGTTGGAAGGCTTCCTTGCCATTACTCCGGTCTTTAGCTCCCTCCACAGATTCTCGATTGGGTTGAGGTCCGGACTTTGGCTTGGCCACTCCAGAACGTCTATCTCATTATCCCGGAACCATTTATTGACTGACTTGGCGGTGTGTTTTGGATCGTTGTCCTGATACGTCCAATGCTCCCCGAGGTGAAGTTTCTCTGCGGACTGTTTGATGTCTTCCTCAAGCATCTTGATGTACTGCTCCTTTTTCATGATGCCATCCACTTTGACGAGATTTCTGGGCCCACTGGCTGAGAAACATCCCCAAAGCATTATGCTCCCGCCTCCATGCTTGACGGTCGGGACTGTGTTCTTAGGGTTATATGCTTCACCTTTCTTTCGCCAAACGAAAGCAACATCTCTGTGCCCGAAAAGCTCCATTTTCGTCTCATCCGACCACAGAACTGAGGACGAAAAGCTTGGATCTTTGTCCAGGTGAGCTTTTGCAAAGGCAAGACGAGCCTTTCTGTACCTGGGATGGAGGAGTGGAGTCTTTCTTGGTTGGCGTCCATGGAGACCCCCCTTGTGCAACGTCCACTGGAGTGTCTGCCATGATATCTTGGTCCCAGACTCGCCAAGGTTGTTCAGGAGAGCCTTAATAGTGATCCGTGGATTGTTGTTGGCCTCTTGCCATACTTTTTTTGCCAGACGAGGCGACACCTTTGGTTTCCGACCACGTCCTTCAATGTTTTTTTACAGTGTGGAACGCCTTGTACAACTTAATTATGCTTTGTATGGTGGCAACTGGCACTTGGAACTGCTTCGAAATAGCTTTGTAGCCTTTCCCCTCCTTGTGAGCATTCACAATGCACAACCGAAGGTCCTCACTGACTTCTTTCTTCTTCGCCATGCTGACAATGACCTGAGAATGATTGCATCAGCTCCCCTTAATTTATAGTCTAAAAGCAGAGTGTTGTTCCATAACATTCCTCACTGTACATTCAATAGACCACATTTGTAATGCATTCAGATTGTATGCACACATCCTGGAATAATTGCATTACATTATAAAGAATCTTAGGAATATCAAAAGTATGTGCATTATCACAAACATTGGCCTCAATTCTGAGACTTGGTATGGAGTATGAATAATTTGACAGGCATAAAACCAGAAATCTTAACATTTCTATTGTTATGCTAATAATGTTGAGCCAAAATATATGTGGATTTGTACAAGCCAACTAAATGTCCTTGGGTGAAGTGAAAGTTCCACCACTCCAGTTTGTAGGTATGAGATAAATGCAAAACTCTCAGATTTTTCATAGGGTATGAATAATTTGGGGCTTAACTGTGTGTGTGTGTGTATATATATATATATATATATATATATATATATATATATATATATATATATATATATATATATATATATATATATATATAGGCTTAATTTGTACAATATTGAAAAAGTACAGGACACTATAGAAAAGTCAACAAGCAAAAATTCTAAACCTTACCTAACCCTCTCAGGCCTCACTCCTGATGGTGAAGGTTGGCTCTGTGTACGATATAATGACGACAGGAAAGCAGTTTTTTCTTTTGAATCATTTATTGCATACATACTGCGATGTCCAAAAAAAGGTAATCTTTCCTTGTGTAGCAGTTCATCGAAAGATGAGTCAAAACTCCCATTGACCAAGCAAAACATTGGCATCAAAGAGAGATAGTCCTTTATGGAAATAATTATGGTCTTAAAAACCGAGCGCTTGAAAACAGATCGCTTTGTTTTACCGCAAAAGAGATTTGCAATGGCACCAAATTAAGCTTTAATTTACTTCTGTATTCAAACAGTCTGTGCCAATTCAATATTGAGCTTTATACGGACTACTGCCTTTGTTTTTATTTCTCCTTAGTTTAAAGGACAGTCGGTAACGTCATCACAGGAAAGGAATTTAAGCTTTGACCTTCACAACAACATCTGTAGTTCATCACTAAACCACGTGGAGTGCTCCAAGTTTCATGAGCCAAAGATTTGCTAGCCTAGCCATTGACAAGCTAATTGCAGACATCACCATTGTTAAGTGTGACCTCATTGTTGAAGAAATGGTTGGACAAGGGGAAGGAATGAAAATTCTTTCCTCTTCTCTGCAACACTGGTGCCATTGCTGTAGTCTCCAACACTGACATCCTCAACTTTGACTGTACAGTGGTAGAAGGCAAAAGTATTTGGTTAAACATGTCTTTAGTTGTACCTACGAAATAAAATAAAAGGTAACAGCAAATGTAACAGAAAAACAACAACAATAAAGGGAACACTTAATCCGTGGCTTTCTGTGCAGGCATCGTGCAGACGTTCACTCCGTTTTGCACCACTTATGAACCAAATTGTATGAAAAGCATCAAATACCGTGTATGGATTTGGATACAAATTATATGCTGCTGTTGAGGAATGTTTGTAGTTGTTGTGAGATGGTTGGGGAAGAGTCACTGGATTATAAAATGTTGCACCTTTTCCTTATTCCTCTTCTTTCTCTTATGCTGGTAAACTCAGCTTCTTGCCTTTTAACACTGTAAAGAAAACGGTAATGTGAGATTAAATGTATTGTGTATTCTGTACATGACACTCGTTTTCAAAAAAATTGTTCCTCCATTTGATACACAATCTGTGAATGGTCCCTAAGTTTCCAAATAACTACAAGACCACATGAGGCATACACATAATTCTCATCACTTTACTGACGGGTTCAATGAAGATAGCTTGTTGCATGTCACAAACATATTACATGTCTATTTGAGTCTCAATGAGGATGTAAAATTAAGTAAAACATGCAAATAAAGGATATTTTATCACACTTATTGTTGTTTGTGTGCTCCTTACGGAATTTTTTTCAATTGCTTCGAAGTTGTACTGTGCAGTAAACCATTAAATATCGCAGATTTTGACCAGTCGCGACAGCCTCTATCTACCAATTGTTATCGCGGGGTTTAATTTTGACCTATCAGGGTTTTTGAGCTGAGCTGTGACGATCATCTCGCCCCACAAGGCTTTCACACCGTTAATAATGGAATGGCGTTGAAATGTAAATTTATAGACAAAAGTGATTCTTTTAGTTTTATTTATTCACTGGGTTACAGAAATGCAGAACAATATATATATATATATATATATATATATATATATATATATATATATATATATATATATATATATATATATATATATATATATATATATATATATATATATATATACTTTAACAACAAAAAACGACAGATTACATAGGAAAACGATTTCAGAGATTAATAGGGGAGGAATGGTGGGGGTGAGGGGGCAAATTTAATTGTTTCTGAACGTTTCATCTGCTTCAATACAACAGGAGATTATCATAAAGCCGATTTAAATTGACTTGACACGTACGTTTATTTCCTTCGCCACCGAAGGTGTGTGGAGGTTATGTCGTCATCCCTGCTTGTTTATGAACAGGACATCGTAACTTGTGGATGGATTTGGATGAAACTTGGTGGACAGGTTGGGTGTGTGACAAGGAATAAATTATTCAATTTTGGAGGTCTGGACATACAAAATGTAAACTGTTCAGCCTGGCAGAGGTATGCACTCAACCAAGTGCCATTCTCATTTCACTTGTTCATTTTCGGCTGCTGCCCACCTACCTTTACGTTTTCTCAAAGCCCAAGAACCTAACCCCCTTATTCCCAGAAGAAATTAGTTTAGCTATTACGGTTTTGAATATCGTGGCATCTTCCAGGAACATAACCCCCATGATATTTAAGGGTTTACTGCATATATAATTTTCCGTTTCAGTCACACTTTATTCCAAAGGGTCCCTGCTGTCGTAGCATAATAAAAAATGGGACCGTTGCATTGGAACCACTACATTTAGCCTGGTGTTGGCTTAACAGTGGGGATCATAAGGTCTTAAGTTTGATCCTCTCATGCCGTTAAATAACACCAGGTGGGTTGATACAGCCTGTCATCCTTCTGAGGTTGGCGAAATGAGTACCAGCTTACTGGAAACGGGGAACTGCATCAGCGGTACAGCCATGCTCCCATCATCGATGCAACCAGCAGCCACAGATTTCACACGAAATAATAACCCCCTAAATGGTCGGTTAAGGAAGCAGCGAAGCAATCGCTGCAATTGACAAAAGTGATTGGCCATACGGACCAGTACAAAAGGATTTGGTGAAGTCAATACTCGGCTGTGGTTTAAAAGATAAAGAAAAAAAGTGTCATCCAAAATGAGGAAAATCATTTACGAATCCAGAAAGCTGTACAGCAGCCTCAGCAGTGCCGATAGGCAATTGGGACAACACACTTCAAAGATCGCTTACTTGGAGTGTCATCTGGCATCTGGCTTGTACAAGTTATACTGGAGCTACTTACGATCTTCTCCCATCTCAAATATATTTAGTGTGGTGGTCCAACATAGATGAAGATAAAATGTCCTCTATGCAGGGGTAGACAGACGCTGGAACACATTTTGTCATCGTGTAAAGTGTCCTTACAAAGAGAAAGATGTACATCGTGTCATTATAGGGTCCTCAAAAAGATACTCCAAGGTGTATGTGATGCAGTGGAAAAAAGCCAATACACATAAAGCAAAGTAAAGGAGTTTACAAAAGCAATCGTAGGAGGATGTGGACAGAAAAAATAAATCTGAGCACCCAAATATAACGATGAAGTGCAATACCCCAATTCCACGTCTACAAGACGAAATGCACAGGATTGGGCTGGCAGAACGGTCTTGAGTTATACACATTCACTGCTAAGCTGTTTGACCTGGGTTTGAATCTCTTCCCAGCTATAAACTGTCCTCCCCGTATTTCACGTGCAGGGTGACATGTGCGTGCACCGTCCCTCGGATGGACATTAAACTGGATGTCCCATCTGCCGGCATTAGTTGGTGGACGTTAAATATTCCACGGTGTCCTTCGCAGAGAGAAGGCGAGCGATCGCCAGCACCCTGAACACATTACCAATTCCTGCCCTAACTATTTGGTGGAACGTTTGGCTCTCCATCTGGTCTGTGAAAGACTTGGGCCAAAAACTACCTGTGGAGAACCCCACAACAATGTGGGAATAATTGTGGCCATTAAAGAAAAAGAACACTATGAATAAGATTAGGAAGTGGCAGCAGACCCGGAAGATACCCCGATACATTCCGTACATCTGGAAAGCACCTGGACAGTGGTCTCAGTTCTGCAACTAGCAAAACGTGGATTTTGGTTGTATGTAACAAATATAGAAAAGATGAATACAAGATACACAAGTATGCTCTCTCTCTCTCTCTCTATCGAGTGCAGCCTGTGGCTGCTGGTTGCATCATCGGTTGGGACGTGGCTATGCCGCTAATGCAGTGTCCCCCTTACCAGTACACTGGTGCTCATTTTGCCGACCTCGGAAGGATGACAGGCTGAGTCAACCTCCTGGTGTATATTAATTCAGCGGCCAACGGGGCTTGAACTCGTGTTGGGTTTTGATGAAAATGAATGAGGGATAAGGAGACAACAGATTAGTTTCCTTCAACTTTCGAGGTTTAGGGGTTCAATCCTGCTTCTGAGTCAATGGCGCTCAAACTGGGGTCATGACGGGGGGGGGGGGTGTCATGACCCCAGTGTTGACCCGGCCCTCTGAGAACGTCAGAAAGGTAAAGGCCGAAACACTGGTTTGGGGAGAGGGGGAGCTCTCGTCTGAAGAATATCTGCTGTTTCGTTCCTTGTGAGTTTCTTGCCATTCCTCCAAGTGCTGCTAAAGGGAATTTTTGTGATTAAATGGACACATTTTACAACTTTGAAATTTTTGTTCAAGTAAATCTGTTATTAGATTTCCAACAGTACCATTAAAAAAAAAAAAAAAAAAAAAAAAAAAAAATATATATATATATATATATATATATATATATATATATATATATATATATATATATATATATATATATATATATATATATATATATATATATATATATATATATATATATATATATATATATATATATATATATATATATATATATATATATATATATATATATATATATATATATATATATATATATATATATATATATATATATATATATATATATATATACTCTATGACAGCAGGAATCCTTTGGAGTCATGTGTGACACACGGACAGATGCTGCTGTTGCTAGTAATAGACCAGGCGTGCCAACCCGTCGCTTCGCTGACGGGATTAACCAAAAGACAGGTCTATCCTTCACAAACAAATTGCAGGTCTATCTGTGAATCTCAAAGAGGATGTAAAATGAATTGAAACACGAGAAAAAAAAACATAATGGACCTTTTATAACACGTAGTTGTTGTTGTTGCTGCCGTTGTCAGGGTGACACTACATTTTTCATTGCCTAAATTGCTGTAGTTTGTAAATCAGATCATCTGATGTTCATCAAATATAAATCAAATTGAACAGGAAATACGTAATAACATCTGCTGAATCACCCCTAACATTTTCTGTAGAACAATGGAGTCTCCAACAAGTGATCATTTCAGGTTCAAACGCAATCGGCAGTCCTAGAATTTACATTAACAGCTTGACAAAGAAATGTGGTTAGCAATGGGAATTGTTACAGTTCTGATCATGATATTAGACCAATTAGAGAAATTTCATTTGCAAAACCCACACAGGCGTCAGAAATGCCATGCGGTAACTCTGTCATACCGACTTACCCTTAGTGACGTAGAGGTAGAAAAAGTCACAGTACAAGATGGTTTGTACGACGCCAGCCACAATAACGATCAGATCGAAGAAAGATTCAAAGTAGTACCGCCAGATCCAGTTGAAAAGGTACAGACCCCGGTAAAGGCCAAGGGCGAACAGGTAATGGCTGGTAATGGTCTCTGCCTCACCAGTCTTGCTCACTAGGAACAGCTGAGGAAGAATGGCCACCGATTCCAGGTAGATGGAGAATGTCCATAAGATCTGCAGGTGAAACCAAGGTTTATGGAGGAAGCTCAGGAGCGTTATCGGATGGGAGGGGACACTTTATCAGAAACTATCGAGTGGTCGTGCGTCGTACCTCCAGCAAAGTGAAGTCATGGTTGACGAGAACGGAGAGGCCTCCCACCGGCACGATAAGGAACTCGACACGGAATGTGTCATTGTTGCTATCGTATGTGGCACGGAACTTGTAATAAATCATCCACAGGGTGGCGAATGAACAGCCAATGTACACCACCTAAGGAATGAGAAACGGTTGGGAACTTGTCTTTACATCTTGAAATTGAAATTGTAATTAAATCTACAAGAACTGAACAGTCGGACAAGCGAGCGACCGTGAGTTTCACTCGAGTATGTTCAAATCCATTGGCTTTTGAATATCACACTATCCCAGCAAGAATTTTTAAAAAGAGCTGGTTGCATTCTCGCACCTCAACTTTTGTCCGTAGCCTGATGGAGTACTGCTCTCCCCTCTGGGCTGGTGCTCCTGCCTCCCACCTTTCTCGGCTTCACGCTGTCGAAACCAGGGCATTTAAAATCATCGGCATCTCCCGCAATGAAGCTGAGTCTTTGGGCCTCTCACTCAATCACCACAGGTTAGTTGGTGGTCTTTCTGTCTTCTACCGACTCCTCTCCAGCCTTGCCCCCCCTGCTCTCTCTGCGATTTGTCCCCACCACATTTCCACAGGGCGCTCAAGGTCTGCCAACAACCCCCTTCTGGTAAAACTACCAAAATCACGAATCACTGCTCATCTTCACTCTTTCATTCCTCTTTTTTCCCACCTTTGGAATAAACTTCCTCACTCTATTCTTTCCCATTCTTCCCTCCAGGCTTTCAAAACAGCTGTTGACCACCACCTCTTATCTTCCCCCATCCAAATCCTCGATCTTTTCTACCCCCGATAATCCACCCAAGCCCACTTCCTTCATTTCTCCTGCTTTCCTTCCTGAAAGTCCCTGTAATTTCCATCTTCTCTTCGCCATGTTCCCCGTCCCATCCCCATCCCTCTCCCTTCCACAGTTCACCTAATGTGTCTGTTCCCCACTGTTTTGTCCCTTCCACTCCCGCCCCTCTTGTCTCATGCCTCCTTGCTGTGAGTTGTGTGTTAGCTCTCATACGAGCCTCGACCAAGGTATACAAAAAAAAAAAAAAAAAAAAACTGCAATGAACTATTCCAATCTGGTGTCAAACTTATTTTGGGACTGGAACGACCTTCTTGCCACTTACATCATTTGTCCAAATGCCTCGTCAACAGGACTCATCACAGAACTTTGAAGTGGTACAAAGTGAAAGCGTAAGCTAATGTCCACATCCCCATCAACAAGGCAGCAGCTTAAAGCAGACATGCTATGCATGGAGAGCGTGATGATACTTGGCATGTGGCTGCTTTCATATGCAGCACAAAGCTGAGGGGTAGCATCATTGACTGAGGGTGTGGCTGTGCCGTTGATGCAGTGCCCTCTGCTGGTTAGGGCAGGAATTTGTAATTTGTTCATGGTGCCGGTGATAACTCGCCTACTCTTCACGAAGGACACCGCGGAATCCAACGCCAGCAGATGGTACACCCATTTTAAGGTCCATCCGAGGGATGACACACCCATTGATTAATCACCCTGCCTGTGAAACACCGGGATGGCAGTTTTATAGCCGAGTCAGGATTCAAACCCAGGCGAGATAGCTTCGAGGCGAGTGTGCGTTTTTAGGGTCGAGAAGTACGCACACCCGCCTCGAAGCGAATCGCAAATGCTTAAAATTATCATATAGTTGTTCATACACTATCTTGTGTCATACATACGACAAATCTCCATGGCCCACCGGTTGGGAACCATTGCTCTAGGGCCGAGGCCATCCTGCCGATCCTGCCGAAGAAACGAATTGCTCAAAAAAAAGCAAAAGCCAAACCGATTTGAAAATGAATGTAAATACGATGAAGCTTCTGAGCAAAAACCTCACTGCTCCAAACAGGCCAAGTTTTGGGTGGTGCTGCCATGACTCAGAAGCCTCGTTTCCACTGAAGGCCTGAAACGCTTCGAGGTTACGCACATTCACCTTTGAGCTGTCCAGGTTGGATTTGAATCTCGACCGAGCGATAAACTGTTACCGTGGTGTTTCACATGCAGGGCGATCCACGGACGTGCGCGCCATCCACCGCGTGGACATAAGACCGGGAGACCCATCCACTAGCATTATTATATACTTCTCTAGTCAAGTCAAGTCAAGTCAAGTCGTGGCAGACTTCTGGTGACATTCTAACAATTAGATGAACGTTAACGATGCCACGGTGTCGTTTGTGAAGAGGAGGCAAGTGATCGTCGGCATCCTGAACAAATTACAAATTTCAGCCTGGATTAACCGTTGGTTAGGCACAGCAAACTACGGGACGTAACCTCTGCTCAGGAACGGCTGCGGCAACACCAGTGATCTGGAAGGGGCACGCCTGGTACGTTTGGCTGATCAGAAATCTCGGTTCCTGAAAGAGGTTAAAAAAAAAAAAAAGACAGGAAAGCAGGACAGAAACCAAAAAGTGAAAGTTTGAATACCTTCATGGATGTGTTGTAGAAGGAGATGAAGGTGGTGAAGAGGTCAAGGTACCGAGTGGTAAAAACCAGAGCGAACATCAATTGACTCTTTCCAGATATGCCTTGAGGAGCAAACGGGATGCGCAATGAGGAAAGTTAAAACATCATGGAAATCTTCAATGATTCTTACCGCTTCGTATGCGGCACGTGGCTGCGGGTTGTCTGGAGGGAAAGCAGATGTGTCACCAATGCAGTGCCCCTCCCCCCCAACCCCTCTTGTAAGTTAGAGCAGGAACATGGAATTTGGTCAGAGTGCTGGCAATAGCTCACCTACTCATCGCGAAGGACACCGTGGGATCTTTAACGTCCACCTATTAATGTAGGCAGACGGGACGCCCGGTTTAACGTCCATTCGAGGGACGATGTCGAACACACACACACACACACACACACACACACACACACACACACACACACACACACACACACACACACACACACACACACACACACACACACACACACACACACACACACACACACACACACACACCTCGACCTGCGTGTGCGAAACACCGGGGTGACGGTTTGCAGCCGGGTCAGGATTTGAACCCAGGCTGGAGAGGTCAGAGGTGAGTGTAATGAAGGAAGCTCAAGGTAATGGACTGAAATGAAAATCACTAAAACGTGCGTCTCCAGGTTTGTAACAATAGACGCTGCTGTGATTGGACACTCAAAAACAATCACGGTCATGCAATTTAAATGAATGGAACATTGCGAGCGCTTACGTCACTTCGCAGATTCAAACAGGGGATGAATGAAGGAAGGGTGTGAGGACGCACTGACACGTGTCGACTTCCACGTGTACAGGAGGAGCACGTGCGTGTGTACCCAGATTACGTCATAGCGGCTTCGGTGAACCGCCACGAGCGCAGGTACAGCGCGATCGCTTAACTTAACTTGGAGCGGGGTCTCGGGAGTGGGGTCTCGGGGCGATGGAGCGGGGTCTCGGGGCGATGGAGCGGGGTCTCGGGGCGATGGAGCGGGGTCTCGGGGCGATGGAGCGGGGTCTCGGGGCGATGGAGCGGGGTCTCGGGGCGATGGAGCGGGGTCTCGGGGCGATGGAGCGGGGTCTCGGGGCGATGGAGCGGGGTCTCGGGGCGAGGGAGCGGGGTCTCGGGGCGACGGAGCGGGGTCTCGGGGCGACGGAGCGGGGTCTCGGGGCGACGGAGCGGGGTCTCGGGGCGACGGAGCGGGGTCTCGGGGCGACGGAGCGGGGTCTCGGGGCGACGGAGTGGGGTCTCGGAGTGGGGTCTCGGGGCGACGGAGCGGGGTCTCGGGGCGAGGGAGCGGGGTCTCGGGGCGAGGGAGCGAGGGAGCTGGGTCTCGGGGCGACGGAGCAGAGCAAATTATTCAAACCACTTTCCCATTAGCCCTCCCTACCTCCTGCCCACGCTAATCCTGTGCCACGTCACTGCAGACTGCCAACCAGTTGTGGGGGGGGGTCGTTGTTGAGGGGGGGTCGTTCTTGGGCCGCGGAGTGAACACTTTTCAAAGTTCGAATCTCTGCTGATGTGCATTAAATGTTAGTGAACGTCAAGCAAGGCAATTGGTACGACTCGGCCGGGATTCGAACCGCGGACCTCCCAGATACAGAGCGGGTACTCGAACCCATCACACCACCGAGTCTGGTTTAGTAAGTAAGATCCATGCTGGGGAAGAATGGGGGGGGGGGGGAGAAAATAACGATCGCAGGATGGTTAAACGAGCCAGGTGTGTCAACCCGAATCTTTACATCGAGAAAAAGAAACTTCGAAGCAAAGTTAAACTTTAAAAAAAATTTTTTTTTTTGCAAGTTCGAAATGTTTAACGTATTTGCGATTGTCGTGTCGTGGATTGCCTCCCCCCACTCCCCCCCCCTCGAGCCGGACTCCTCGTGCATCACTGTGCGTTGGAAACCGCAATGCCAGAGCAACATGGGACGGACATCAGTGGTCCTGGCGGGACCTGGGTTCCAGCAGTGTTCGGGTGTGCGCGCATTCAACGATAAAAGATCGCAACGAGCCTTCCGCGTCACCATTCACAAATCACCAAAAACAATGAACGACATACACACACACACACGCACGCGCGCACACGCACACGCACACGCACACGCACACGCACACGCACACGCACACGCACACGCACACGCACACGCACACGCACACGCACACGCACACGCACACGCACACGCACACGCACACGCACACACACACACACACACACACACACACACACACACACACACACGCACGCACGCACACGCACACACACGCACACACACACACACACACACACACACACACACACACACACACACACACACACACACACACACACACACACACACACACACACACACCTCCCGCGCGAAAGCGTTTTGGGACGCACCGGCACATGATCTTGTTTTCCAGATCTTGATGAGCAGGATAACAATGCCGAGGAGGTGCGAGAGATCCCCGAGGAGGCGGAACACGTTCATGATGCACGGAGCGTCTGAAAAACGGCTGCGCGCACTCGCGATGGCGCCGCCGACGTGGCGATGCCTCGGACGCGGAGATGACGATGCGGTTAAGCCACGCCCATATCCTCGGCTTTCCTCGATGTGGGCGTTCCCTTGGCGCCGTCAAGTCGGTGTAACTGGCGGTGAAATCATGATCGGTGTAACGGGCGGTGAAATCATGATCGGTGTAACCGGCGGTGAAATCATGAACGGTGTAACCGGCGGTGAAATCATGATCGGTGTAACCGGCGGTGAAATCATGAACGGTGTAACCGGCGGTGAAATCATGATCGGTGTAACCGGCGGTGAAATCATGAACGGTGTAACCGGCGGTGAAATCATGAACGGTGTAACCGGCGGTGAAATCATGATCGGTGTAAGCGGCGGTGAAATCATGAACGGTGTAATCATGATCGGTGTAATCATGATCGGTGTAATCGGCGGTGAAATCATGATCGGTGTAACCGGCGGTGAAATCATGATCGGTGTAATCGGAGGTGAAATCATGAACGGTGTAACCGGCGGTGAAATCATGATCGGTGTAATCGGCGGTGAAATCATGATCGGTGTACTGGTGCCGATGCGGTGACTTTCCCACAAGAAAACACTGCAGTCGCTGAAGGAAACAAAAACTCTCTCCCTTCCAAGGATTTTGCTTTTGTCACCATCTTCAAGGACTACCCGGCATCGAGTGATGGACGACCATACGGGGCAGTTTAGATTAAAGAAGAGCAATGGAAGCACTTATTGGGTCCTTCTCAACGTAACTATGCTCATTCACCTTCAAGGTTATTTGAAGGAGATTTATACCTGACCAAAGAAAGTCATTAAATCGCACAGGAAGTAGTCTTCAGCGTTACATCCTTATGACGTACACCAACGTGAGAAAAAGAGTGCGTGGCCGTACATGCAAAAAAAAAAATAAACTACACAGGCCGTTCCTTCGCTCTCGGAAACGACGAGTGGATTGGGGCAGGAGTTGGAGGTTAAGGGTGGGGCTCGTGTTGGAGGAGTAAACAATCGAACCATTTTTAGTATGTAATATGTAAATAATATGGAATAGGCAAAGCCGAGAAGCGAACGTAGAATTCTTACATAAAACGTGGTCACAACTGTATACTTGCTAACTAGTGTGTACTAGGTGCGGCGGGACGCAAGAAGCACGCGGGCCACCATCTACTCTGCTTTATTGCGCGACCAGAAGCACAGTTCTGCCACCCCTAGCGGGCGAGGCATGATATACGAAAACCCAATCACGTGACACAGCACACTCCTCCCCTCGTAAAATGACCCGTCACATAACGAACGGATAATCACAACATGACCATCGAAAACCCATCAACACTCATAATCCTCCAAGTACCGCGGTCGCACTCTGACCCGCCTCGGACGGGCAGCGCTACCAGACAGCCCAGGCTCATACGCCTCCTGGCTCGGTCGAGGTGACACCCTCGCCGGACTCGCACTTTCCGCAACACCAGCTACTCCCGACTGCCCAGCCTGCTCGACGTCCCCGGGTAGGACGGCATCAGGCGAAGACCCCATCGGCGCTGGCCCAGCCAGTCCCGGCGATACAACGTCAGGTGCCGGCGAGACTACCGGTGGGGGCCCCGCAACGTTCGGCTCGGGGAGGTGTGGGGGGGGGGGGGTGACGCCGAACAGCGATCATGCATCTGGTCCACGTGCCGCTTCCACACATCCCCACCATCAGTCCGCACCATGCAATTCGCCGGCCCCAGCACCCCAGAGACCACCGCCGGCACCCATTTGGAACCGTGGAAATAATCGCGTACCATCACCCGCTGCCCCACCTCGAAGCTGCGCAGCCGCGTCGGACGTGACATAGCCCCACTCACCGACCCTCCAGGTCGCAGCAAATCTAGCCTGGATCGCAAAGCCCGTCCAGAGACGAATAGCAGGTGAGTCACCCGTGACAGGATGAACTACGTTCCTGTAATGGAGCAAAAAAACATCGACCACCGTCTGCACAGGTGCAACACCCCCCCTGCGCAAAGCCCGCTTCAACATCTTGACAAACGACTCAGCTTGGCCATTCGTCTCAGGATGATAAGGTGCGGACCTTAGATGTCGAATACCATTCTGGCGCATAAACTCATCAAATACACCCGCGATGAACTGCGGACCATTATCAGAGACCAAGATCTCCGGCAACCCTTTATTAGCAAAGATCGTCCGCAGCTTCTCTACCGTAATGTTTGCTGAAGTATGCTGCATTACTACCACCTCCGGCCATTTCGAGAATGCATCAATCACAATCAAAAACATCTTGTCATTAACCGGCCCCGCAAAATCTACATGGACCCTCTGCCAAGCTCGGTCTGGCACAGGCCAGAGACCCGAAGCTCGACGCGGGTTATCAGCATCTGTCTGGCACGTGGTGCAACGCTTAACCAATTGCTCAATGTCTTTGTCCAACCCCGGCCACCACAACAGGCTACGAGCAAGACTCTTGGTCTTCACGATGCCCAGGTGACTGATATGCAGTTCTTCCAAACACCGCTGCCTGAACCTCGGTGGAATCACGGTCCTCATTCTCCACATTATGCACCGTTGGACCAACGATAGCTCCGCTGCGCGTGACGTGAAAGGTTGAAATGCCGGTGTCGAAGGCAGATCGCTCCAATTCCCCGTAGAAATCGCCCGGACGACCCGGGCAAGCACCGGATCACGAGCCGACTCCACCGCGACCTGCCTGGCCATGACCGGCCCGCTTTGGACCTGGTCCAGCGCAAACACATCGACCCGGTCGCCCAGCTCAGACGCAGGTGGACCCTCCGCACACGGCAAGCGTGAGAGCCCGTCGCAGTTAACATGCTTCTCGGTGCTTCGGAACTGAATATTATAATCGTAAGCACCCAGAAACAGACACCACCGCTGTATTCGCGCGGCTGCTACCACCGGCACTCCGCGTTCGGGTCTTAGGATGAATTGAAGTGGTTTGTGATCCGTCTGTAAAATGAAATGCCGTCCCAGCAGATATTGATGAAACCTCCGCACACCCCAGACGATGCTGAGAGCCTCCCGTTCGATCTGGGCATATCCGCGCTCTGCTGTGGACAGGGTCCGGGATGCAAAACAAACAGGCCGCTCGGAACCATCATCCATCCTGTGGGAGAGCACTGCCCCGATGCCATATGCAGAGCTGTCGCATGCCAATAGGAGCGGACGCGCAGGCTCGTAGTGCACGAGGACCGTATCCTCCGTGAGCAGCCGCTTGACGCGGTCGAACGACGCCTGGTGTGCAGGCCCCCAAGCCCAGCGCTCGTCCTTCTTGAGCAACCGCGTTAACGGCGCAAGTTGTGAGCTGAGCCCGCGCACGAACCTTTGGTAATACTGGGCCATGCCAATGAACGCGCGTAGCTGCGTCTTGTCGCGAGGTGGTGGCATGCGCTGAATCGCCTCCACCTTCCGAGGACCTTTCAACAGCCCCTCCGGCGTGATGATGTGCCCGAGGTATTCCAAGCGCTGCTTGAAGAACGCGCACTTGTCCCTGTTTAAGCGCAGGCCGCACGCTTCTAGCTTTGTCAGCACTCGGGCAATGTTCGCCAGATGCTCGTCCGCCGTTTTCCCCGCAATGAGTACATCGTCCAGGTAGGTCTGAGCGGGCAGGCCAATGCAAACCTGATCCATGGCTTTCTGCCACAAAGCTGGAGCCGAAGCAATCCCAAAACAGAGTCGGGTATATCGATAGAGTCCTTGACACGTGTTGATTGTTAAAAGCTCGCTACTCCCGGGATCCATCGGCAGGTGAAAATATGCATCACGCAGGTCTAGCTTCGTGAAGTATCGACTCCCCGCCAATCGTGCATATATTTCATCGAATCCCATCCTCGTCGCCAACTAGTGTGTACTAGGTGCGGCGGGACGCAAGAAGCACGCGGGCCACCATCTACTCTGCTTTATTGCGCGACCAGAAGCACAGTTCTGCCACCCCTAGCGGGCGAGGCATGATATACGAAAACCCAATCACGTGACACAGCACACTAACTATACTGTGGTGCGTGCAAGCGCCGCACAGCTGATGATTTTGACGCAATTTCCGGTTACTTCGGCCTGGTTTCGGGATCAGCGATCAAATAATGTAAATCATGATTAAAAAATATTTTTTGATGTTGCGGGAGATATCTTTATTAAAATTAACTTTGGGAAAAAAATAATTGAATAAATAAATAAATAAACAAACGATCACTTCTGGTCAAGAATAAAAAAAAATTAAAAGTTCCGGAAAGAGTTTCAAAATCACTCCCGGTAATGTGAAATACAAAATAAACACTTCCTGTCATGAAAAAAATCACTTTTGGAAGTATAAAATTAACTTTGGGGAAAAAATAATTGAATAAATAAATAAACACTTCCGGTCATGATCTCCCGGCATGCATCATTCCCCATGACAAAAACCGGAAACAAAAAAAAACAACAGAAATAAAACAAAAACGGAAGCAAAATGATCATAGGCAACGACACGGATTCACAATTGGCAGGGGATTGTGTTGTTTTTGTTGTTTCCTATTCTCTCACATGCACGCTGCACGCGTTAAGTATGAAGCTCACTGCGTTCACTATAAATTTACAATAATTCAAATGAAACGGGCCTGACGTGATGGAGGTACACAAACCCGGTCACGTCCAAGTCGAACTCCTCAAGTCAGTCGAGCAGAAAGTGGAGGCTGCGCGTTTTAATGACCTTGACCACCGAGGGTGCACCCACATCGTTTTGACCCTGTTTGTCTGTCTAAGAAAAGGGTGTGCACGGATTCCCACGAAGCTTGGTTGTCCATGTTGAGTGTGTGCGTGTGACGAGGACGAATTGATATGATTGTGGTGAAGATCCGAGCCCATCGGACCCAATACAATGTGGTGTATTGGGAGCAGGGCACAATGCGGGGAGCGTTGTGGAGGTGTGGTTTTGGTAGTCACGTGTTCGCAAGGCATATAGGTGTTTGCGCCGCTTGAGGTGTGTGTGTAGTCTGCAGTAGTGTGCATTCGGACGGGCAATAAACAGAGTTCGACAACCCTCACGACTCTCCGTGCCTCACTGCCCTCCGGACACTACAGGATAGAAAAGGTAAACTCATCAGCATGACGGAGGTATGCGCTCCACCGAGTACCCTTTGTCATCCCGACGCCTAATGTGTGCTGCCATTGAACCCGTCGCCAATGGATGATGTGCAAGTCCGAAGAGGCCTAGTCGAGCGTTAGACGCCACAACATCCCAGCGAAAAGAGTATGACAGACCGAGGGATCCAGATACTTCGATGGATACATTGCCATGGCATCGACGACTTGGGTGGCTCGAGATTTGACCATTGCCAATGTAACCATGTAAGTGAAGTCCACGAGTGGACACTACACGAGATGGGGTTCTTACAATGCAGGACATCCTACCCATAGTCCAAAGGCTAGCACGATTGAATGAGTGCAACTCATTTCAGGAGAATTGCAACACGAATAGTCAGGAGAATTGCCAATCCATCCATCTATTGGGAGCATACTCTGTGCAGAGCGTTGGAGCTGCTTAAGCAGTCTCCTTGGCTATTGGGCACAATCCTGGATGGGTCGCCAATCTGACACAGTATACCAGCATGCTGGCACTCATTTTGCCGACCTCAGAAGGAGGACAGGTCACGATAACCCCACCTGGTATTAATTCAACAGCTGAGCGGGATTTGAACTCAGGACCCTAGGATCCAAACCCTGCCACCCTAACCACCAAGCCAACACCAGGCATTACTTCAGGTAGAGAGCGAAATTATGCCCCTACTTCAAGTAAAGACACCAAATTACTTTGAGTGTAGCACCAAGACCAAAAAAGGGGGTACACACCAATAGCTCTGTTTGATCAGAAGACGACACCAACCTTGAAACACACCAACTCTTCAACAACCGGAAACAGAATCTTTTTAACAACCCCAAGCACAACAAATGGTTCAGACTCCTTTGTGCATTTCAGAAGCAAGTTTACCAAATGGTCAAGAGACGAGGCATACAGGGAGGGAGGGAGGACAAATACACCTATGCTCCCCCTCAAGGAAGAAATCCCTTACCTTTATTGTAAGTTTACTTTTGTTTTTTCCCCCTCCTCCAACTACATGCCACTGATCTCGATTCACCGAGGCAGATTACATCCTGTCACGGTCACCAAATTGTGGAAGAAATTCAGTTCTTCTCTGTCGGAGTCTGAGGCCATATAGTAACAGCAAACAACAACAAACACACATGGGAAAGAAGTAAATACAGGACAAGCGATATCAAACATGATCCTCTTTCTGCTCAAAATGCACATGGCAATCCTCTTTATACTATTTTGGACAGAAAAAGACAGGGGAGGGCTCGACATCTTGGTAAGGATAAATAGAGAGGAGGGCTGACAAGCATGAAGTAATGCGAACACCACAGTTCAGCCTTGAGGAGAGGGTGATAACAGGGTTCGGACAAAACACAGAGACCAGGTGGATTCTTTTCTGCCAGACAATGAGGCGTCAGCAAGGCGTTCTTCCCTTCAGCAGCTGGGCAATTTCATTTAAACATTGGAGATACCAGTCTTGGTTATATGTATTCCAGTGAGATAAAAGCACAAAAGATTTAGTAAGATACAATTCTATTTGCATTGTTCAATAACAAACAACAAGTGAATATAACTGAGAATACACAAATATAATTATTTTTCTTCCCCAGTGCACATGACCTGCCAGTCACTCTCATCTTGCTAAACACCCAAAATCCAGGTTCACTGCCCACCTTCACTCATATTTTTTCCTCTTTCATCTCACCTGTGGAACCAACTTCCCCAGTCTGTTCAGTATCATTCTTCACTCCAGCATTTCACAAGACAGCTGTTCACCACTACCTCATGTCATCCTCCTTCCATACTCATGATCTCTTCAACCCAAAACGGCATTCCCAAGTTTGTTCCTTTTCTGTTTCATCCCTGCCTTCCCCTTTGTCTTCTTGTAGTACCTCATTTGGCTTTTTTGCAGCTTCTTCACCCCCATGTGCACTCCTTTCCCCCTTGATTTCTCTCTCTCTCTCATTAGTCCTCGTTGGACTTGGTCCGGAACGGGGGCTTATGGATTTGGTCTAGATTTTCATGTCCATGCGTGTGTCCGCAACCATATCTCGGACATGTATGGACCAATTTTTATTAGTACTTTGCACAAAGATAACACGACGGGATACATATGCACATTTTGTTTTGTGACGTGATCAAAAATGGCCGACTGGCGGCCATTTTAGTTGGAAAAAAAAACCGCTGGTATCAAACACGTCCACGTCCTCAAGCATTTACCGATGTTGTTCAAACTTGGCACACAGATAACGAGCGATGGCTTACATAAGCACATCAATTTTTTTCATGATCATATCCAAGATGACCGACTGGTAGCAATTTTTTTTTTAAACCCCATTGTTGAACACGTCCTCAACCATTTCGCGGAATGCATTTACTGATGTTGATCAAACTTGGCACGCAGATAATGAATGATAGCTTACATATGGACGTGTTTTTCAAGATCAGAACCAAGATGGCCGACGAGCAACCATTTTGTTACTTAAATGTATCCAGAACCATTTCTCAGACATGCATTTACTGATGTTGTTCAAACACACACAATAAATGATGGCTTACATTTGGACATTCCCCCCCCCATCCCCCCCAAGATCAGATCCAAGATGGCCGTCTGGTGGCCATTTTGTTACTTAAATGTGTTCCCAAACATTTCTTGGACATGCATGGTACAATTTTCTTCAAATGTGGCACAAGCACAGTACAGAATGGCATACACTTGCACCTAACTTTTTTTGCAATCTGATCAAAGATGTCTGACTGGTAGATTGGTGGCCATTTTAGTTGTAAATAAATATGGGCTAGCCCTTTAACACCGTACAGCAAAATTACTAAACCAATGGGAGCTATGACATTTTATATCTGTTTTTTCCTTGTTTCTACTCTGCTGTTGGTGTCTCCCACTTTTCATTTTCTTCACTTCCATTCTACTCTAGCTCTCCTCTGCATGCCTCGTTCATGTATACCAAAAAAAATTTTTTTTTTTTAAAGATTCTCCTTTCACCAACATCTGGACTGCCTGGAGAGCCTGGAGGTATGCACACTTGCCACTGTGCTGTCTCCTGGGTTTGAATCCCAGTCCAGCTATAAACTGTAATTCTGGTGTTTCCCAGGCAGGGTGAAGCATCAATGTGTGCCATCCCTTGGACGGACGCTAAGGTCAGCATCTCATCTGCCAGCATTAGTTGGTGGACTTTAAAGATCCCAGTGTCCTTCACAAAGAGTCAGCGAGTTATTGCCAACATCCTGGCCAAATTCCAGCCATGACTGTCTATAGCAAGTTGTCTCGTCTCCTTGGACATTCCTTAATGCCAGGTGATACAAAGTGTGGTTGCTGTTAAGCAGCAGTTTCTGCACTATAATTAGTTTGATCAGGTGGTTTGCATGTTTAATGTGAACAGCCTTCTTCAGACACCAAGGGCAAACAACATATCACAAGATCTTTTAACAGTAATCAGGCACTCACCATCATCTCCTGTGGATGATTCTGTCCACACGACTTTTAAAAAAAATTAAAAAGTCTTTCAAGTAATACATTTAATACCTTGATCTCTATATTACTTCATCCTGTGTGGTTGTCATCAGAAATGCATGCTATCCACACAAAGCTGCATTTAAAAGTAAATTCTCAAATACAGGATATTCAAATTCTCCTTCACTTCATGTCTTTATTACAGCCTGAAAAAAAAATTAAAAAAAATTCCTATTATTCATTCTCAGTACTGTACAAATATAAAACAATATACCTTTCCACCAAACAAAACCGTTTTTACCTCTACTTTGTAAAACGTGTTAAAACTATGTCATATGTGTGCAATTAAGGTAATGACATAGAATCACAAAGGAAAACCATAATGGTGTCCAATGAAACGGTTACGGTATACATGCCTGTTTGTAAATTTGTTTTAAGGCTCTCAGTACAACTATTATTTTTGTACTTTGTAACTTCCTTCCACACTCCCAATTCCCAAAGGACATATTCCACGAAAGTGGTGAAAGCTTTTGCAAAATTCAAAATCTCAAATTCAATTGTAACTTGCTTGGATAACCACAAAAATAAGCAATATCCCCCTTCCGCCATGCGGCGGGGGATAAAAACTACTTGCAATTACTTTAACAGAAGCAGGAGTGACTCGTGGTTCTGCTGGCACTCAAGATACAGAATCAAAATCCATCTGGCACAGAAAAATAAAATAAAATTGGCAAGCATCTGGTGGAGAAATCCCCTCGATATAAACAATCATGAAAAACGAATTTCCCCAAGTCCAAATTAATTAGGCTGATCTCTTAATTGGTGCATGTTCTCATATCCATTATCAGTAACCTGTTAACATCTCATGAACACGCATGACAGACTTCATCAGCCTCGATTCAGCGGATCACCGAGGAACGAGGGTATTTGTTCGATTCCATTTTCACGGTTTTGCGAGAAGATTTTTGGACGTTTGCACTGGCACATCATCAGAGAGTAAAATTATTCACCATCCATGAGATGGCGGTGCAAACAGTTAGCGAAACGACATCAAGCGAAGCACAATTTCAGGGTTGTATAAAAAGGTACCAATTTCAAACAGACTTGTTCAAATTTAAAAAAAAGACAACCAGTCACCAAATTGAACAAAATGAGACAATGAAATCAGAGTTCGATTTGATCAGCGATCGAAAAATCAAAAGCCGAAGAAAATTGTGGTGAAAAGTGAACTTCGAGGAAAGTGCTCGAGGTGATGGGCCTGATGGGCTCTTCGGTTGCAAGTTGGATAA
Source organism: Eptatretus burgeri (assembly GCF_056783735.1). Taxonomy (NCBI): domain Eukaryota; kingdom Metazoa; phylum Chordata; class Myxini; order Myxiniformes; family Myxinidae; genus Eptatretus; species Eptatretus burgeri. The sequence continues at coordinate 33,779,418 of NC_140975.1, forward strand.
GGCAGGGCACACTACTCCCGATAAAAAAAACAAATCACAGAGTCCAACTCGATGGTAAATCCCCAACTGCTCTCGGACTGGGTCCACATGGTGGTCAGGTGATGCCGCGAGTACCAGGACATCGCAGGTATCTGCACTCTGGTTCAAGGGTGCTACGAAGTTATGCAGTTATAGTCTTATATACTAGTACACATCGGTCAGTGGGAAAGCAAAGAACAAAGTCACCGTTTTGCTGTAAAATTAAAAGCTGATACAAACAGAATATTTTGCTGGTTTTACCATAGAACACACAAAATTGAAAATGACCATTTACTCATAATGTACAGGTTACTTACAAAAGGACAAGATAACAGGGTGGTTGCTGCAGAATGTCTTTCGATTACTCCCATTCAAGAAACACCGACACTCAATCCTGTTATCAATCGAGAGTCCTCTTTGCTGGTTGTTTATCCACAAAATACGGTATTACCAAAATAATTGGGACAACACACCTGCACTCACCTTTCCAAAATCTATGTGCATTTTCTCCACAAAGCAAAGCAGGAATTATTTTAGAAAGGTGTCATTTTGTGAGTTTTTTGTTTTTGGACTGCTGCACTACCGGCTTTAATGCATCACTATGGTGAGGGTCCTTATATCTACACCAGCACAACATACACTTTGGCATTTTTCTGTGTCTATAAGGAATTGGTTTAAGGACCAGGGAATGAATATCTGCAGCGATCGGACCCGGAGGTCCGATTTGCTTCCACTCTGGGACGTCTTGGAATACTGCACGAGTAAGCACAATGCAACGCTGAATGTGTACTTGCTATAAAAAGGAGCTACGGCACAATCCACCGTTTCTACAAACATTTGAAACAAAGAGTAACGGTGACACCACATTGGAATTAGAACAAACTATTTCGAACTTATAACCATGCATATTTCCTGATTGTGCCAATAGCTGATCACCCCCCCCCCCCAAAAAAAAATAGAACTCCACCAGCACTCAGCAAGTTGATTAAAGATTTCCACTTTTTACACACCCAGTGTTCATGAGAGAATCACAGGCCCAAACCTTAAACGGACAGGCATGGGAAGCATGAACAATGGCATCAAATCATCAATACCTCAGACAACTATTTCGTGCAATAAACATAAAATGTGGAAAAAGTTCCTGCAAATCCTGGAATTATCAGATTCATCCCCAAAACACATCGTTCCACCACCTTTGTAATACAAGGAAGGCTCAAAGAAAACCTGCAATTGGGTTCTGAATCCTTGGAAAAGAATGACATAATTGAAAGCATGTGGCGTGGTAGCAGCTGCATCAATTTGACATGGCGTCACAACTGCACAAAGCATTCTGGGTAGTTCAAAACCGTTAGCCAATGAAGTTTCTGGTGAACGAAAGTGACAAACAAGGTGAAATTGACAGATTTATCTGTTCAGTTTACCGATGTACACCTCTCGCACAAGAAGTACGTTTGGGGATGACAATGAGAATTCATAAGGTTTAAAAATGGAGATAATCATTAAATGATGATGAACATGCTCAGTGATGTGATCAGTGTGATGGACATGCTCAACAATAACCACGAACAGTTGATTTGAAGCAATTGTCATGGGAATGAAAAGTTAAGAACTTGTCTTGCAGGTGAAGCCTCATGTCAATCTGTGTCTGCAGACAGGTAGAATAATGGGTGAAATTAACAGAACGTCGATTGAGTGATGATAACCGCGCCATGGGAAGTAAGGAGGAGCTGACATTTTGGGCGTTAACCCTTCTTTAGAGCAAAAGAGCATTCATGGAACATTATTAACCCTTCATCGCTCTTTTGCTCTGATGAAAGCTTAACGTCTGAAATGTAAACCTCACCTTGCTTCTCACTGCAGTTAACGTACATCAATCAGCTTCCTGTTAATTTAATCCACTGTCACAAGATTGAGTCTGGTGGTCGTATGGCAGCTTAGCTGCTGGGGTTGCTATCATTTCTTGAAGCGCAACTGTATCGCTGATGCAGTGCCCCTCTACCAGTACACACACTGAAACTGGTACTCATTTCGCCGACCTCGGAAGGATGACAGGCTGAGTCAACCCCCTGGTGTATTAATTCAGCGGCCGACGGGGCTTGAACTCAGGACCCGAGGATCCGAAGCCGCCACCCTAACCAATGAGCCAACACCAGGCTGTAGATAGAGTCTGATACTGCAGTAGAACTATGTACCAGTATTGGAACTGTTGAATTCATCATTCATTTGCGTCTGGAATTCAATCAAAGGAATATCTGGTGTGTGTGTGTGAGGATTGGGAAAGGGGGCAAGAGATAGTTGTGGGGTTGTTTCCAAAATTGGATTGTTTGTGGGTTTCTTTGGACTCGAGGAACATACATGCAGCAAAGTTTTGAGGGTCTGAAGGTGGATGTCCTAATATACTGCACACCTGTCCCATAATTATGTTTCAAGCATGAATGCATTACCACACCGACAAAAAAACAAGCAGTCATAGACTGGTACTTATGAAATCGTCAACTTGACTTCTGACCTTGTCTAATAAAAGCTGTCTCGAGAGAAGGGAGCGACGCAAACCGGAAGTTTCAATGATGATTCTGTACCAAACCATCAAAAATCGAATGTTTGACCTCACCGTGACCTTGACCTTTGACCGATTTTGACCAAAATCTAATCAGCACTAGCCATCACCCTTCTGAATCACGTGGTATAATTTGACATTGGTAGCTTCTTCCGTTCTCGAGTTATAACTTTTTTTTGGATGTTTGACCTCACTGTGACCTTGACCTTTGACCGATTTTGACCAAAATTTAATCAGCGCTAGCCATCACCCTCCTGAATCACGTGGTGTAATTTGACATTGGGAGCTTCTTCTGTTCTCGAGTTATCGTGCCTACAAACAAACATACAAACACACACACAAACACACAAACAGAGGACGGAGGTCATCAATATACTTACGAAATCTTTAGATTTCGTAAGTAAAAAACCTCCTCTGCGTAGCCGAGAGAAATGAATACGGCGGGTTTCAAAAAAACTCCACTTTCCTATCAAACTGTAAAGAATAAGTGCAGCTTAACATTAAGCCACCCTTGTATAACAAATCAGAAAGATGTCCATGCACGTGGGCAGCACACATTTAAATAGCCAAAATATTTACCATCGTTGCTCAAACAGCTGTGATGTGTCCACACAGTAACTTTCGGTAAAGAGAACATCTGAATCGGCATAAAAATCATGGTTTTCGCAGAATGCCAATGAACTATATATCCACGACCCTCAACTGTCCACAAAAGCTCCACGTGTTTCAGGCAGGCCATCAAAAAAAAAGATACAAAGAAGTTACAACCAAAGATTTGGGAAAGAAAACAAGTGGCAAAATTGATGTCATATCTGCAGTGCTGACTTTCCCAAGATTAACAAAAATAAATAAATAAATAAAGGCCAAAACCCAGCAAGGGTTAATCTCATCAACCTTTTTGGTTATTTTTCTCTTCTCAACAACCAAGCAATTAAACAGGAAATAGTGAATAGATAACTACTGCAAGGTATTGTGGAATCACCTGCAATCTCGTGTGCAGCCAACTCTTCAAAACGATCCCATCCTCCTTAACAGCTTGGACTTTCAGGCAAAACGTTCGTGATCTGCTGACGTCTCAGGAATGGAAAGTTTTGTCCAACTTACTCCAACCAAATTATGTCCATAAGACTTCCCATCTGTTCCCAATCCAAAAATACATCATTTTTTTACATCAGATAATCAGCTACATCCACCACACCGATATGGTAGACTAATTTGGCAGGGGTATTCCAAATAAAATTATGGATCTTGTGTCCATTTACATCAGTGAACAATTCAAATGACAGCTTTATCAACTAAAGGTTGACAAAGGTGTGCTAACCACCACGGGAAGGCAAGGTGAAGTTGATGTTTTGAGCGTCAGTCCTTCATTCGAGTTTAAATCAAATTTACAAAGCCCTAATATATTAATGTCCTCATATTTTTTTCCCCATCCTTGCAAACAGAGAGGAGAGGAGAGAAGAGAGAGATTTTATAAAACAAGTTCATGATAGCAGACGTTTGAGGTATTGGGTTTGCTCAGTATGTTAATTCTAAAGCCTTTTTGTTATAACAAGGCACGTCAGTATCCCGGTGGTGCCTGCCTTGGGAAAACAGTGAGCCGTGTTTGCCCACCACCAGCTCCAATTCTTGGTAATCGGTCAGACGCGCCACTTCTTTGTCCTAATGATGCAAGGAAACAGGAAAAGGGTGAACAAAGATGAAAACTCAAGGAAAGATCCTAGGTGTTGTCAGGTTTACTCTCTTTTGTTTTCAAATTGTGATCTAAGGTTCGGGGAGGTGGCTTTACACGACTCGGTGGTACAATGGTTAGAGTGTCTGCTCTGAGTCTGGGAGGTTGCTGGTTCGAATCCATGCCGAGTTATACCAAAGATGCTTTGTGTCATTCAAATATCTTTACCTGTTTTGGAGAAATAATAAGAAGCAATACTTTTCAACACACTCTCGTATATTATTAGCTTATCTGGAAGTTACATTCCAGAAAACGTATTGTCATCACACGTAGTCCATCCGTCCCCTTTTTCGACTTCTCTGGCCAAACTGCCGAGCTGATCCGGCTGAAAATTTGCAGCACAATTCCTCTCCTGACTGGGAACAGGAATTGCAAAGCTCATTCCGGTCACATGACTTTAAGTAGGTCAAAATAGTAAGTCACATGGCTTGGTAAATTCCTTCAAAAATCTTCTTCTCCAGACCCACCAGTCAGAATGTTACCAAATTGGGGTTACAACATCAGGACAGGGTTCTGATGTTAAATTGTGGAGGTCATGCCAATAAGTGTGTCAAAATGGCGGTTCCAAAATTACTTCCAAAATCTTTTTCTCCTGGTCCACCTGTCAGAATACTACCAAATTGAAGTTATAACATTAAGATAGAGTCCTGATATAAAATTGCAGAGGCCATGCTGATCACATGACTGGAAGTGTGTCAAAATGGCTGAGTCAGTTTTGTGAAAATAAAAAAAATTAAAAATCGCTTAAATTCCTTCAAAAATCTTCTTCTCCAGACCCACCAGACAGAATGCAATGAAATTTGGGTTACAACATTAAGGCAGGATAGGGATGTTAAATTGCGGAGGTCATGCAGATCACGTGACCGGAAGTGTGTAAATATGGCCAACGTAGTCAACTTTTGGGAAAAAATCGCGTAAATTCATTCAAAAATCTTCTTCTCCAGACCCACCAGACAGAATGCTACCAAATTTGGGTTACAAAATTAGGACAGGGTCCTGATGTTAAATTCCGGAGGCTATGCTTATCACTTGACCGGAAGTGTGTCAAAATGGCGGTCATGCAAATTCCTTCCAAAATCACCTTCTCCAACCCCACCAGTCAGAGTACTACCAAATTTGGGTTGCAACATTAGACTAGGGCAGGGATGTTAATCATACTGTGGAAGTCATGCGGATCATGTGACTGGAAGTGTGTCAAAATGGCAGACCGTAAAATATTTTGGAAAATCACGTAAATTCCTTCAAAAATATTTCTCACCAGACCCACCAGTCAGAATTCTACCAAATTTGAGTTGCATTCGGCCAGGGCCAATCCTATTATTATTATATTAATTACAATGACATGGGTAAACAAATCAACACTTTACATGGCATTTGAACCTGGGATCGCAGCATCATGAGCTATGTGCTCCGAGAAGAATTTCAAGCATCCCAATGACTCCGAGTTACATTTACTGTGCATGCACCATACACAAAGAAAAGAAAATAAGCACACACTCTGCGTAAAAGTGTGTTGGGAAGCTTGCGGATTTTTTCCACTCCAGCGGGCTCGAGATGCAATTCTACACAGCAAGCATGAAGCAAAGCACTGTATGTGAGGTCTTGGCGGTCTAGCTCCATCTCGATAAAATCATTGTCATATTGGCTGCTGTCCTGGATGCGTACTTTCAAGATCAGCTCTCCTGAAATGCAAATATAGAAGGAAATGGCCAGTTAAGCAAATTGCATACATCTAGTGAATAAACACTCAACGGTTTCTGTCAAGGGTCATGACCAATTGCAACCATGGATTTTGGAATGATGGTGAGTGGCAACATTGATACGATATCTGCAATGCTGGCTTGCCCCCATTTTAACCTGTTTATAATGCAATAAAAACACATTAAGCTCATGTGAAACAAGAAAGGGCAGTACATTTACAGACCATCAAAGGGTATTTCGAGTGGAGGGAAGGAGTGAAATGGAATGGACATTAGCAAGGAGGAAACCAAGACGAACACAAAACGAGTAACAATTCCCTGAAGAGGATGGGAAAGAACGAGAAGGAATCAATGTGTGTAGAAGAGATTGTGGATGTACATGGGTGAGTGAGCATATGAGGTAACTAGATAGTATTCATAGAATACATACCCCGCACAGTCTTGAGAAGGACTTGGTTCGAGCTAACTCTTGTTTTTTTAAGGTTGTTTTTCTTCTTTGATCCAATATGGCTGCTCGATCATGACATCATCTTTATCAAACCATATTTCCCATGGGTAGTTGATCAATTAGTTAAATTTTGCATTGATCGGTGAAGCGGATTCTCCTACGACGATTTTCAAATATTTTTTCCTTTACATCCAATATGGCTGCCAGATTACGTGAAACATGATGGTCATTTTTATGAAAATCCTGTTCAAATTTCAAGTCAATCGGATGAAAATTGACAATTTTATAAATCAGGCCCATGTTGACCTTTTGGCCCAAGTGGACCGCAAGAATAGTTGATGATTGACTTCAGTGACCGAATATGCAAATGCTCTTCAAATTTCAAGTCAATCAGATGAAAATTGAGGATTTTAGAAATTTGGCCTATGTTGACCTCAAAAGAGTGATCCCGATATCTCATGGTCATATAAAATGTGGTAAAGTTTCAATTTTCTCCGCTGAATATCGTATGATCTTGGGTTGTTATGGGAAGGCAGGAGAAATGAGGCCAAATGTAAGCTCATATTAAATAGCCTACCAAGTTGCTGTCAATGAGAGTCAATCCAGGTATTTCCACCTCTTCACTTGAGATTCCAATTTGTGCAGAAGGCCTTGTTTTTGACTGTCTGAAGAGGAGCAAGGTGGGAAGTAGGAGCACTAGCCCAGAGCAGGAAGCAAAAATCCATGGAGTTCCATATGAAAGGCTTATACACCATTATAAGCTTGATGCAGCTCAGGAATGCTCGATGGTCTCTATGGTAGTAAACACCCAAAAGTCACCCAACCTTTGATGCCAATTTGGAGATCATGATCTTCCCACAAAAGGTAATGGCAGAAAGTGAGGCCAACAACTTCCAGGGGCTATACCCCCTTCCAACAGCTAGCCAGAGAAGTGGATTGAATAGTTCGATTGATGATCCTTGTGGAGAGACATTGTAAATGCATGCAACTTGCTGGCATTGCATGACATGTTCCAGGTAGCTGACCAACGGCTGCTCTTGTCCAGGTCTAATGAAAAGGATTCAGCAGTGGTTGGCCTTTCACACATGCAATGCATCATTCTAAACAGGGAGGAGTGATCAGTAAAATTATTTTTTAGTTATTCTTCAGGAAGATCACATAATCATTCATATCGATCAAGAACAATGTAGGTCCAAAGACACTGCCTTGTGGAACCCCAGCATGAAGGGAAAGCACACAATCATGGGCTATCTATCGTTCTGCTCATAGAGGAAATCAGCCAACCACTTGAGCATGGAGGCCAAATACCAAATAGACATAGAAATAAAGGCTGGATGCCAGACAATGTCAAAGGTTCAACAGATATCTAGAAATATGGCCTGAACTTCTTGCTTGTGGTTTAGGGAATCCACCAACTGCTGTGTCAGCAGGATGAACATACAACAAGGTGGAATAGCCATGTCAGACACCAAACTGGTTATTCAGAGATTAGCAAGTGAAAGAAATGGTGTCTGAAATCAGCCATAATGATGGACTTCATAACTTTGATCATGATGAGAAGGCAGACAGGTCTATGAGAGGATCAGTTTTGTAACCTTTCATATGGATAGGAGTGATATTTGAAACTTTTCAAAATGGAGGAACATTGCCCATCCATCAAGGACATGTGAAACAGTGAGGACAAAGGGTATACGAGTGAACCATGGTTCCCAAGGATTCTAGCAGTTATGCCAACCAGACCAGTTGTGGAAGAGTTATCGAGCTGGATAAGAAACTTGTTCACAATTGCGGAGGTGAAGTTCACATGCTGTAATGGGAGAATGGGTGGGCTGTCAAAGAGGGAGATAATTTTGCCATCAAATGGTCAGAAGAACCTAGAACTGATGTGGAGCAGCACAAGTTTGAGGAAAATTTGTCACAACACATTCCAGGAACTAATGCTTGCTATTTGGGGAGACAAGTGTTGAAAACAAAAAACAAAAAAGAAAACCAGCGAGCAATTTAGTCCTTTCACAGACCTCTCATATTGGTGGACCAGCGGATAACAGAGATGGAAACACACACAGGAGAACACTGGTGGATCAGAGCAGGGACCTGAAGTTGTTGGAGAACAAATACTGTACACTTGTTAAAATGAAGTCTGAGAATCATTAATATAAAACAATTCCAATAGTATTTATTTTATTGTTTTGCTATTGTTATATTTTTTTTAAATGGTCTCAAAGACCATTTGGTCTTAAGAATCGATTGCAGCAAGCAGGCACCAGTTCTGACCTTGTGCTTGGAAAGGAAAGGCGGTGTGAAGGAAGATGGGCTGGTATGGCGATGGCATACCTCCTACGATTCCTGGTTGTTGCAATACATGATACTGTTGTGCTCTGCTCGACAATCCTTGGTGGTGCTGCTGCTGCTGCTGCTGCTGCTGCTCCCACACACAAATATTTTTCCAGCATTAGAGAAAAATTTATCAGCATGATCATCATCAAGATTTCCTCCATATGAATTCTTACGCTGCACTTTCTGTTTGGTATGCAACACAACCAACCGTCATAGTGTGCAACCATTAAGAGACAGCCATTCTAAAAGTCCTTTCAACCCAAATAAATGCACTAATTGCAGTGTTTCCACAGCTTGAGGCATCCTTGGAAGTCCTATTTCTACATGCCATGGCTGATTACAATAATGTCTCGAAAGATTATCAAATCGACACCAAAACGCATTGTCGCTTTTCCATTTTGGGAAAAGGTAAATGTTACAGAACACAGTCTGGTGAGTGCTCAAAAGGTGGGCATGAAAAGACCGCTAATCACCAGAAAAACGTTTGGCAATGTTGAGTGGAATTCGGTATTTCATCCTGATGATGAATGTGATAAAAAATAAAAATAACAAGCACAGCAGTCAAATAAAAGTTTGAGGAATCAAGGATAGGAGAATTTTTTTTTTTAGAAATAATAACTAGCCGAAACCCCGTCACAGACGGATTCCTTTCCATGAGCCCAATATGACAACCTGTGGCGGCTCTTGTAAGACCTGGATCCCAGTCGATGTACTCCATGGCCTTACCTAATGAGGTCTACAAAACGTCCTTGTACACGACATTTTTGGTGTACACTACTCCTTGTGAAGAAGTCCCCTGATTTGTGCACGTGTCTACTTTGACGTACAAACACCGTGTTAAAACTTCTGCCTCTCGAGAACGTGATGTACAGTTGTCCGTGCGAAAAAAAACTGGAGATGGGAAGTATATTCCCACTCTAGGAAATGTTTGTCCTTGCGCCTTGTTAATGTGTCGACGACAGACGTAATGACGTCAGCGAATGACCGATGATGTCGTGACGTCCTTACGCCTCTCAGCGGAGACGTCACACGTCGCCATGTAAACGAATGCAAACCGAAAAGTGTTTATTCTGCTTCAGAGTTGAAGTTTGACTTTTGCCACTATGTGCGATGCACTCTTACAGGTACGAAGTTTCTTTCAGTCCAGGTCACAGTACCGAGAAAAACGTGACGCGACCGCTATGACGAGGACAAAATTGGTCCTTCAGTATTAATATATAGAAAATAATAATAAAAAAAATAACCAAGCAGTTCTTCCCATCTATATATTACATAGGTAAAAGGTGGGAGGTGGTTTGAAAAAAAAATACAGAAAACCCAAGGAAAGGCAGATTGCATCCAGCTTTAAGTGCGTTGCATGTTGGGTCATGTGTGCATCCTTACAGTTAAAGCAAAGTTTTCCGGACCAGATCCATTGTGGCTTTCTATTATTGTTTCATCCCTATGTTGGTTGAGTTTTCATCCTATTTTCCGTACTTAAGGGTACCCTGTTGTGGAATTTGTGTCCCAGTGTTTGGCCTCTGCAAGGCCTCAGGTAGTGGGCACATCAAATTAGTCTCTGCTCTGACGCTGCATGCCTTTTTCTGCTTTCTTTATCTGAAATGTTCTCCTTTCACGCTCAACTGTAAACTTATTTCCTCGCATCAAAATAAATCATGAACTCATTCTACTTGTTTTTTTCCTTCATTCATTATCTCTTCCTTTCTCAAACAAACTAACATTCCTCCTATTGAATTAATTTGCTTCCTACTTCATCATCATCATCATCATCATGCCTTCTGCAGAGCGTTGGAGCTGCTGAAGCAGTTACGAGGCTCCAATCCTGGTCACGTCGCCATTCCAACTCAGGAATTTGTGAATGGTGCCCAGCTATAGTTCACCTACTCTTCGCGAAGGACACCGTGGGACCTTCAACATCCATCAACTAATGCCGGCAGACAGAACGCCCAGTTTAATATCCATCTGAGGGACGACACACACATTGATGAATCACTCTGCTAGTGAAACACCAGGGCGACAGTTTATAGCTGGGCAGAGATTCAAATCCAGGCGAGACAGCTTCAAGGCGATTGTACGTACCTCAAAGCCATACAACCAGCCCAACCTTTCTTTATGTTGTAAAATGCTTCATTTGTTGTATTTCTAAGCCAGCAACACCCCAGATTATTCTTTTTCATATTGATCTATTCCGCTTCTTCGTCTTTGATTAGGTTTCCCGCCCAAACTTGTCTAACTGGATGATCAGTCCATGGATTGTCCTCCGCCTTCCCAACTCCCCCCTCCCCCCAGTACCAACAGCACGACTTCACTCCGTGGTTTCAACAACCCCTCATCTCACCCCTCCCATGATATCAGTCTCCGTAAATACATGAGAAGTCCAGTTTGAAGATGTTTCCTGCACAGGACCATCAACTCCTCTTCACATCCATTAACGGTATCAAACACATCCATGTCAGTACCCTCCCCTTCCTAATCCCCTGCACACATGCATCCTCTCAACCCAATTCCTTCTCTGTGTCCCCCCTTTTTTTTTTTTTTTATTTTTTTTATTTTTTTTTGTATACCTTGGTCGAGGCTCGTATGAGAGCTAACACACAACTTCTCATTCCCCATCACCCTCCCCCCCACCAGGTTCATCAACTCCACACCCCCACCCCAGGTTCAACCATGCCGCGCCCCCTCCCCAGGTTCACCCACGCCACGCCCCCTCCCCAGGTTCACCCACGCCACGCCCCCTCCCCAGGTTCACCCACGCCGTGCCTCCTCCCCAGGTTCACCCACGCCATGCCCCCAACCCAGGTTCACTCATGCCGTGCCCCCTCCCTAGGTTCACCCATTCCGCGACCCTCTCCCCAGGTTCACCCACGCCAAGCCCACTCCCCAGGTTCACCCACGCCGCACCCCTCCCCAGGTTCACCCACGCCGCACCCCCTCCCCAGGTTCACCCACGCCGCACCCCCTCCCCCAGGTTCACCCACGCCGCACCCCTCCCCAGGTTCACCCACACCCCACACCCCCTTCCCAGCTCCCTCCCGCCCCTATGTTCCTCAAGGTCTCGCCCCACCGTCCGCTCCCAGCCCCCCACCCCCAGCATACTGTCACCTCCCTACCACACCAAGCTACCCTATTTCTCAGCTTCCCCCAGCCCTCTCCAAATCCCCCCACCCCCATATCCACATTCATGTACCCAGCCAACAGTTTCTCCTTACCTGCCCCAAATTGAGTGGGCCTCAAACATCCAAATCTATCATTGCAATCGACATAATATCTTTCATTTTCTCCAATGGCTTAATCTCGGACTATCAGTTCTGATTCACATGCAGTCACTCTACCCTGGACATACATATTTTGCTCTCCTAAAAATGGATGGAGGCTTTCAACATCAGACAGATTAGGGTCATCTCTTTTTTTTTGTATACCTTGTCGAGGCTCGTATGAGAGCTAACACACAACGCACATCAAGGGGGGCATGAGACAGGAGGGGAGGGAGTGGGAAGGACAAAATAGTGGGGAACAGAGACATTTGGAGATCTGTGGAAGGGAGAGGGATGGAACATGGGGAATAGAAGATGGACATTACAGGGACTTTCAGGAAGGAAAGCAGGGAATTTGAAGGAGGTGGGCTTGGGTGGATTATCGAGGGTAGAAAAGATCGAGGATTTGGATGGGGGATGATAAGAGGTGGTGGTGAACAGCTGTTTTGAAGGCCTGGAGGGAATAATGGGAATGAATTGAGTGAGGGAGTTTATTCCAAAGGCGGGAAAAAAGAGGAATGAAAGAGTGAAGGTGAGCAGTGATTCGTGATTTTGGTAGTTTTACCAGAAGGGGGTTGTTGGCGAACCTTGAGTGCCCTGCGGAAATGTGATGGAGACAAATCGCAGAGAGAGAGTGGGGGGGGGGGCGAGGCTGGAGAAGAGACGGTAGAAGAGAGAAAGACCACCGACCAACCTGTGCTGATTTAGTGAGAGGCCCAAAGACTCAGCCTCATTGCAGGAGATGCCAATGATCCGAAATGCCTTGGTTTCTACAGCGTGAAGCCGAGAAAGGTGGGAGGCAGGAGCACCAGCCCAGAGGGGAGAGCAGTACTCCATCAGGCTGCGGACGAAAGCTTTGTAAGTGGTCAGGAGCTCAGGTGGGCCGAGGAAGGACCTTGCACGATGGAGGATTCCAAGTCGGCGACTGGCTTTGGAGGCGAGGTTTGAAATGTGGCTTTTCCCAGGAAAGGTCATGGCAGATAGTGAGACACATCTTGAGCATTAGATAGACTGGCACCCTGCTTTGCTCTCCAAACTTTCTGCCGATGGCATCTGAGGCCACCTCCCCACATAACTTATTTGGACTTCCTCGACTATCTAAGCCAACATGTAGATTTCAACAGGATCCTAACATCCCTCTAACTGCCATAGCTGGAGTTCCCCACGGTGTCTGGGCCCAGTCCTCTTCCTAATCTTAATCAACGATCTCTTTGGCTGTCTGGAAAATCCTCTATTTCCTTGCTGATGACTTCACCCTCTGCGAAAACATCCCTCATCCTTCAGAGAGGCAGGCAACAGTCACTTCCCTCTCTGCAAACCTTAATAGAATCAGGAGCTGGTCAGAAACTTAGAATACGTCTTTCAATCTTGACAAATCTCACAATCTCACTTTATCTCTCCGAAAAGATCGTCAGGCACACATATACTTCCTCAACAATCAGCTTGAAATAGTTCCGCCACTCAAACTTTGCAGCCTCATTATCAGCAATGATCTTTTTTGGGAAAAAAAAAATCATTTAAGTTGGCCTCCAAAGTCAGTCGCCAACTGAGCATCTTCCATTGTGCGGTCTTTCCTTGGCACACCTGAAATTTTATCTACCTACAAGGCCTTCATCTGCAGCTTCATGGAGTACTGCTCTCCCCTCTGGGACTGGCACCCCTGCCCCAAACCTTGCTCAGCTTGTCACCGTGGAAACCAAGGACTTAAAAATCAATGGAATCTCCTTCGTTGAAGCCGAGTGTCTGGGCCTTTCACTTTCACATCGCAGACAGGTTGATGTGGTTTCTATCTATCACCTCCTTTCTGGTATTGTACCCTCTGCTCTTTCTACCACAAATTTCTACAGGGTGCATGCAGTCTGCCAGTAACCCTCTTGTGGTGAAACTCCCCAAATCCAAACTCACTGCTCACCTCCACACATTTGTTCCCTTTTTTCCTCCCCACCTGCAGAACCGATTTCCTCAGTCTCTTCAATCTCATTCCTCTCTCCATGGGGTTTAGACAGCTGTTCAACACCATATCAGGTCATTGCCCATCCACAACTATGATCTTTTCATACCCTCTTAACTTACCGCACTTTCTGAATTTCCAGTTTTTGTGACTGTGTCCATCTTGTTCACCCCACAGCCCTCATTTCTCCAAACCTCCCTCTATTTTGTCCCATAAGCCTGCTGTTAGTGAGTCCCCCACCACTCCCCTCACTCTCTTTCTACTATTCTTTACCTCAGTCACCGAAGGTAGACGTAGATTATGTTTTTACCCGTGTGTTTGTTTTTCTTTGCCTGTCTGCGTCTGTCTGTCTGTGTCTGTGAGCAGGAAATCTCAATATTATGGACGGATTTGGACAAAAAACTTTGACAGTTTGGGTGTGTGACAAAGACAAATTGATTTGATTTTGGCGAAGATCCGAATACAAGAGTTTTTTTAAAATTTGTTGAAGCGATTCTTCACCATTAAGAGATAGTAGTGGGGCAACTTAGCTAAATATAGCATAACAATTGTGCATTTTGTGAGCAAAGCACCAAATTTTGCACACAAGTAGCCTATCATATTATGAACAGATTTGGATATTGGGCCATCTCAAATTTTTGATGGCAGTGGAAAATGGCTGCCACAGCCATCAGTGGCTGAATTTGAGATGGCCCAATATCCAAATCTCTTCATAATATTGTTATGAATTCTGACCCGCCTGGCGTGCGAGCGATTGCGTAACTCCAATCGCAACCGCGTCGCCCACCGGACGGACAATTCAGTCCTGACCCTCCTGGAGCTACCGCCAGGAGCCAGTCACGGGTGGGGGTTTAACGATAGTGCCAATTGCCCACCCGTGCAGGATAGGGTTGCTCGCCAAATTCGACCTACTGAAGTACCTGCGCGAGTAGTCGACCGGGCGATCGTACCTCGCCGCAGGTCGGCCGAGGACACGAACCGCTTAAGCGGTCCGTTCAGTGCTACAGTGATAACCGAGCGGTGTTATCGCCGACCTCGACGGATGTGATTCTGTTTACCGGGCGTTCAAAACCCTCTCCTAATTTATTCCGCGATTCAAGATGGCACTCTCAAAAGGGAAAAAGACGACGAACGGGATACATTTCACACAAGGACATTTATTTAAAGCACATATTGCACACACAACACAAGCAAGGCAGTCATGCAATATACAAGCAAGAAATAGAAAACAAAAGCAATACGACCGACTATAAGCAAGGATCAATTTACATGCACAGTCACTTACACAGTTTCTACTTGGCAGGACACAGCGCCACAGCATGCATACAAAAACAAAGAAAAACCCTTCCCATAGGCAGGGAGGTAGACGGGGTTTGTAAACCTTTATGGCACGGGACCTGGAGGACCGAACGGGTCCCGTGAGACCGAAGCGTCTTACCCGCGCCCTCTTGGCGCAACGGTGGGCAGGTCGTGACGTCGACTCCCCACGGCCTTGCGCAGCCGCGCCTGACTTCGGATCCCTGGCGTGGTCAGCAAGCTCTCTCCGGCGCTGCTGCTGGTGCTTCCATGACCCACGACCAAACAAGCCAAAGACTGAAGGGCAGAAGGGGCTTCAGGACCAGAGAGAGAGAGAGAAGCCCAAAGAGTCCAAACGAAAGGAGGGAGAAGAGAAGCCCAAGGGGTGACCAACGCCACGAGACCAAGAACGAACGAGCCAGCATGAACCGAGAAGAGACCCAGAGCCTCGCGTCTGTTCGCCTTTTGTAAAGCGGGGCTCTGCCCTTTGCCCCGCCCCGTTTCTGGCTCCACCTCCCTTCTGGAACCTTGCCAAAAAGGGGCGTGCCCTCTCGCTCCACCCTCCCCATGCCGTGCGGGGGACGAGGAAAGTCAGTTTTGGCTCGGGGCCAGGGAATTATTCCCCAAAAATCAGACCCCTCCTTCACATGACCTTTGACCCCCGCTCGGATCGCACCTCCCCCACACCAAGCGCGGGGAAGAACAGGCGGGAAAAAACCCCACAGGCTTCACGAGTGCTTTTTGTTCTGTCATTTGGAAGCGGTTCTTGAGAGCGACGTTGGTGGTGGTGGTTGTGGAGGTGGTGTGAGCGTGGTTGGCGTTGTGGCGTAGTTGGTGGTGGCGGTTGTTTGTGTGGAGGTTTGTTGCAATGGTGGCTCAAAATAACGATAAAAAAGAAAAACGGCTATCTCAAAGCGTCGCAGCCTGATGAATCACACGAAATCCCTTTAAACAACGGTGGGGAACTATCTGCACATAAACCTAGCGTCATAACTGATCTTAGGAACCTTTCTGGTGTATTGCGAATTTCCACAGCCGTAACAATATGTTAGGCTACTAGTGTGCCAAATTTGGTGCTTTCTTCACAAAATGCACAATTGTTATGCTAAGTTGCCCCACTAAAGAGCCAAAAACAATAATTCAAAAAGTTTCCGATAAGTTAAGACAAAATTTGGTGGATGAGTTGGTTAGGTGACAATAACAAGTCGATTAGACTTTGATGAAGGTCTGGATGCATATTCGGCCGATCTGTGGGATACAAAACATCAATTGTTCAGCATGGCAGAGGTATGAGCTCGACGGAGTGCCTTTCGAATTTTATTCTGTTTTGTCCTGATCCGTTCTAGCTCTTCACAAGCCTTGACACTGAATGTATTATAAATAAATAAACAAACAATCAAGGGAGGAGAAAGGCCCCCAAAAAAATAACAGTGTGAGAAAAACAGGTGTTTGGGAAGGAAGCAGAATTTTTGACGTATATTTCAGATGAAGCAAGAAGAGGTAAAAATTTTAAAAAGAGGGATTTATTCGATTTGACAAACAGCTATTTAATTTTCATTAAACTTCAATCTCTGCACAAGATGCCGAAAGCAGGTGGCAGCAAAAAATACATCACAAACATAAGTGCAGGAATATATATATATATATATATATATATATATATATATATATATATATATATATAATTACAATGTTTCTTAAAAAAAAAAAATAATAATAATAATAAAAAAAAAACTTTAAAAATTAAAATAAAATAATAATTTAAAATAACTTAACAGCGGATGCAAACTTATTTTTGAATAACAATGCTCTAAAATTTCACCTTTAGTCCTGCAAGCTGAGGTGAGGTGCTGACATCGTGGTCACTTTCCCTGTTCACCGTATACTGCGGGGACTTGAGCTCCCGGTCCAGATTCCCAGCCATGCCATTTTCAGTCGGTGCGCTGTAGAAAAATGGTGGATTGCCGATATAGTTGGGTGTGATGGGGAGGGATGAGTCCTCAACTATATCATTGGCAGAACCTTCACCTGCAAACAATAAACAAGCATCCTAATTAAGGTGGGAAAGTCCACAGTGACACCACAAAATGCTCTGCATAGAACACAGGAAAATAAACGAAACAAGTCTGAAGACGACGATGGTTCACGAGCGGGATTTGATGATTTAGATTGTTTCAGAAGTCAAGGATGAGACAATGTGATAATTTTTGACCAAGTTATAAAAATGATCAACATGATGTGGTACGGGTGACGGGTTATTAGCTGCAAAATGTCGAAAACCCGGTTTCGTTCAACAACTTTCAAAATTTGACCTTTGCATAACCTTCAAAGGTCACAAAACAATGTTGTGGACATTAAAATAAGGAAACAGGATACGTGCTATCGCTTATTGAAGTTAGTTCGTCGAAGAAGGTCGAAAACCCGGTTCGATTCCCACAACTTTGAAAATTTGACCTTTGTGGCCTTCGAAGGTCAAAGGTCAAGGATTATGACCTTTGGTGCAAAACTTCCTCTGGAACATTCCAGGAACAATATTAAGTCATATAGGCTATATGGCATTTCGCACTCCTCGGATTATCCATATTTTGATGAAATCAGCGTAAAAACAAACTTGAAGGGGTCGCCACGGGCAAGGTGTTCGAGATAGAGCAAAACGGTTTCAAGACTTTAGGTGGGGAATGACCTCAAGATTATGCATAAAAATAGTCATCCCAGCTCTCAAAGTTTGGGCGGTGGTATGATTTTTGTCAAAATTCACAATTTTCTAAGTTTTTGACCTTGTGACCTTGACCTTGGGACGAAAATGAAAAAAAAAAAAAATCGGACAACGACAAGTTTTAGACAATTCATTTTGCTATTCAAATACCGAAGAAACCATTCCATTCAGTCAATTCCCTAGGAGAAGATAGATTTTTAATCTGACTACCCCCTAAAAATGGCTATTTTTTGGGCGTGGCTCCGCCCACAATGGGAGTAGCCACGCCCTCATTCAGGAAAACACAACTAGACGTTGATATCGAACACATAACCAAGTTTCATCAAGATCGGATCAAAGTCCACGGAGTTATGCTCTGGACAGACAGACAGACACAAAGACAAGCCGGTAGGCGGACATGGGTAGTCGCCTACCCAATAGAACCTGACGCGATGGGCCCGTTCGATGGGGAATGACCTGAGGATTAAGCACAAGAAAATTCATGATTCTAGCTTCAAGGGTTAATGCTGCAGATTGTTTTTTCGTTAAAATACCCCCACATTTAGAGATTTTTCAGCCGTTGCTAGGCAACGGAGGGGTCCATAGCAACGGTTCTTTCTCACACATAACGAGGACATACCATGAACCTACCATACCAGTTTCATGCATATCTGACTCATAGTCTCTGAGATACAACGAACTTCGTTTTTTTTATTGTTTTCGACCAGGGTTCATTCAAAGTCTATCATCTCCGACAGTTTTCAAAGGATCCGGCTGGAAATTTTTGACAATATGGCTGAATATACTGCCCACAGTCGCTCGTGGCCCGATTTTTGAAAAAATTAATGTTTTATGATTTTTTAAAAATGTCAAGGTCCCATTGCTCGGCAACGGTGGTGTCCATAGCAACGGTTCTCATTTGCACACAACTTGGTCATGGTATGAACCTACCAACCAAGTTTCATCGAAATCGCCATTGTATTAACGGAGCATTGGACCGAACAGACATACATACAGACAAGCCGGTAGGCGACATGGCTGCTCGCTCTAGATGGAAAGCTGGCCGACGCGACTAGCCAATATTCATGTACATGCTATCAATCGATTTAGCACAATAAATATGATTATCACAGCCCTCTTAGCTTGCGCTCAGAAACCCGCCTTGTGAAATTTCAGGCATGTTTCCAAAGAGACTAACAAATGGCAGCCCTGGTAATTCCATTTATCTATTCGCTAAAGATTTTATTTTTTTATATGATGCTGTAAGACATTCTCCTTGGGCACAAAAAAAACAGATCCCTCGGAGGTCCAGTTTCAGAGGTATTGATTTTTTTGTACAGTCCACAATAAGTGTACGATGTACTATAAAGTATTTTAGCTGTTGCTAAGCAACAGAGGTGTGCATAGCAACCATTCATTTTTGTGTACATGCTAGCCACATTGTACACATTTCACCCAAGTTTCATCAAAATCAGACTCTTTCTCTTCGAGATATTCGCAATTAACCGTTTCTGAAATGTTCGACATGTACTCGCCCAAAACCTATCTCCTACAAATATTTTTGTTAGGGCTGCAAATTGGCAGGAAGGGAGCTCGATAGATTGCGCACAGAACGCTAAGCTTCGATTTTTTTTTTGATTTTTTTACCACTTTAAAGGGCCGTTGCTATGCCGTTGCTAGGGCCCAGGGTCCCATATTCGAAAGCACACGATTCCCAGAAAT
Organism: Eptatretus burgeri; assembly: GCF_056783735.1. NCBI lineage: Eukaryota > Metazoa > Chordata > Myxini > Myxiniformes > Myxinidae > Eptatretus > Eptatretus burgeri. The sequence continues at coordinate 33,799,128 of NC_140975.1, forward strand.
ATTGGTCCTACCTACCAAATTTCATTGGAATCGGTTGAGTGGTTTAGCCTCTCGGCTTGACCAAAGTTTCGCAGACAGACAGACAGATGGAAATGTCCAGAATAAGGGTGCTCTAAGAGCAGCCAACAAGCACAGACAGACAGACAAACATATCGACGGAAATACTGATAATAAGGGTAGAAAAAATAAAATCTCAATTTTTTTTTTCGACTAGATCGACTACCCAACATAGCGAATATAGTGGTCACTCTGGCTGGTGCTAGTGAACCAATCACTTTGGGAAATATAAAAATCACTTTGGGAAATAAGTAAATAAATTATCACTTCCAGTCATGAATAAAATAAAATAAAATTACTTCCAGAAAAAGTTTTAAAATCACTTCCGGTAGATTACCTCGAGGATTGGATAACATCGAACAGAATTGGATTTGGTGATTTAAGGAAGCAACAGTTGTGCAGGATTACGGATTGCAAGGCAGTGGCAGGAGAGCATGTTACCACCCAGCACAAGTCTGTGTATAGGAAGAATTTCCAAAATCGGAGATGGTTGCTGCCTGCGCGTGGGCTTTCTGCATATACAGTACATGGCAAGTTTCATGAAGATCTGATGAAAACTCTGGGTTGTGAAACAAAAAAATGTCAAAAAATAGGAATGATGTCATAAAAATTGATATGATGTCATAGTGATGCATCATATGTGCGGTAATTCATCTCTGTGAATGCCCTGTTCGATTCCCACAAACAGAATTCAAAAAGCTTGCCTGGTTTTGGAGATCATTCTTTCGGCGATTTCCAATAGCGGAGATATTTTGACGTCATAACTATTTTTTCTTGGAGGAATTTTCAAAATTGCACATGGTTACTGTCTGCGCAGCGTATTTTTACATATATATATATATATATATATATATATATATATATATATATATATATATATATATATATATATATATATATATATATATGCCAAGTTTCGGGAAGTTTCGATGAAAACTGTAGGCTGTGAAACAAAAAAAGTCCACAAGAACAACAACGTGAGTCCGACGAGATTCTCCACGAGGATCTAAAAACTGGTCTAACCGGATGGGCGTTTTTGTTCGGAGACACAATCTCCTTACTGGATGGCCATTGGCTCCCTAAAGGAGCTCATCCACCCTTTGGCAGGTATTGTTTTTAGCCCTGCAGGGTGTCACAGTCACCCTCGCCACTGGCAAGTCAGTGAGGGTAGTCAGTTTAGTCGCGGATTACCCGACCACGCGGCAGGTAGAACTGGGTTACGTTGCCAGTGGCAGTCGAGAAACCTGACTGAGCTGACCGTGAAATACCATTTACAAAGCAATATCATTTACCATTGAAATACATACTGTACATTTCACCATTTACATTACAGTCTGGCCAGACAGGTGCTCAAGTATATTGTTACACATTTGTTACCTGTGCTTTTAAATTAATCTTATTTCCCGTAACAGTCACAGCCTGGTGTTGGATTAGTGGTTAGGGTGGCTGGCTTGGGATTCTTGGGTCCTGAGTTCGAATCCCGTTACTGTTGAATTTACACCAGGGGGTTGACTCAGCCTGTCATCCTTCTGAGGTTGGCAAAATGAGTACCAGTGTCCTGGTCCCAGTGTATGCCTCGGTTAGAATAGGTGTACCATATCCCTGTGTGTCGTAAGAGGCGACCAGGGTTGGCGTCAAGAAGGGCATCCGGCCATAAATAAAAAATATTGCCTCAGGAAGGGACCCATGGTTGCATGGAGCCCACAAAAAAGCTCAGCAGGGAAAAAATGGCTGTAAAAAGGCTGTTATTTCCCCCTCCCCCCACCCATAACAGTCACATTTGATTTGTACAAGTGTCACAAATGGTTACCATTGCCATTTTTTCCGTGCCCTTCTGTGCATGCCTTCTCCAAGAAGAGATCACTCTGTTAAAGAAGAGAGCAGTTCCCCGGCAAAAAAACAAAAAACCCAAAACAAAACACCGGGATTCGCTGGGGTAACCAAAAACAGACCTCTTTCTTTTTTGGCCACCTCGCTGTCACATATTGCAAACAATGAAAACTGGTAAGTTAGATATAGTGGGTCAGGTAAATAGGTGGAGTTTACTGACAGCCAAGAATGGCTCGGATGTTCAGGTTGTGTGTCAGATCCATCGCCCGTTCCCCCTTTACTGTGAGAGCCTCTACATCTGCTCCAGCCTCCAGTAGATAAGCCACGATGGGTGTGCGATTCCTTTTACAGGCCCAATGCAAGCACGACCTGCAAAAGGTGCACATGCAATTATTGCAAAAATAATGACAATTCCAGTGTTACACAGAAAAATGTGTGTGTAAAAATAAACAGAATTACATGGCATTAACATTAAAAAAAAAAAATCGAGAGTATTAAACCAGTTTGATGAGGAATAATCAAAGCAAGGTACCTTGTTTGTTTGCACCAAGTAATTATTGTTCTTGTACATTTATTCACAAAAGCCTTCAGCTTGCAAGCCCAATCATGCAACCTTCAAATCCTTCAAACAGAAAGGGCTGCACTCACCAGCCATTCATGTCATTCTGCGAGTTTACACTAACCCCGCTGTCCACCAGCTTCCTCACGAGGTCCATATCACCGATACATGCGGCTTCACGCAGCCTCTCCTCCTCCTCTTTGGTCTTCCATTCACACTCCATGGCACTGCGAATGAACAGGCACACTTTGTGGTAAGGGAAAGAGGGGAGGGGTTCAATCAACAAGAGAGTTGATAGAACACCTTACCTCAAGTAGTTTTGAGAAAAGGACATGACAAGGGTCATTAAAACCCTTGCTCTGCATATCTGAGCACGATCTATACTAATAATAGGCTTCCACAAACATCCCTGACCATGTTGTAGAACGTCGGCTGAGGCCCTCACTTTAAAATTTTTCTCCGCAACCGCTTGAGTGATTGACAGGAAGCTTTCAACATAGAAGCAACACCCCATGGAGGTTTCATTTTTTATTTTTTAAACAAAGTTACATGACAAGCCGGTAGGCGACATGGGTGTCAGGTCAGGTCAGGTATGGGAGCATGTGCCAGAACAGCACGTCGCTGCGTCCACTTTCCACCGGTACTCCAGGGGCCTCCGTCTGGCCATCCCCCAGGCAGATGCCAGGCCCATCCCCATCTCCTTGAGATGATGGTCAACCTGTTGCAACCATGAGGCACGTGGTCGACCCACTGGCCTCCTCCACTCATGAGACTCCCTCGCTGAGAGAATCTGGTGAGCAGGATCAGAGTCAGGAAAACGAGCCACATGTCCATACAGCCGCAACTGACGCTCACGGACTATGCAGGTAACAAATCTCATCCGAGTCTCTCTCAGCAACCGCTCGTTGGACACAAAATCCGACCAGCGATAGCCAAGGATTCTCCGAAGAGACCTGGTACCAAAGGAATTAAGTCTCCGTCTCAGATCCTTGGTCAAAGTCCAAGTCTCGCACCCATAGAGCAAGACTGGAAGTACCAAGGACCTGAAGACTCGGACTTTCGTCCTCCCGCACAGGTACCGGCAGCGCCACACCCCATGATCCAGTGAATCCATGACTCCCCAGGCCCGACCCAGACGTCTATTGACCTCTGACTCGCAGCCAGCAGAGACATGAATATCACTGCCAAGGTAAGTGAATCTCTCCACGACCTCAACATCCTCACCACAAACAGACACAGACAGGACAGCAGCATCCAAGATGTCACCGAAAGCCTGGATCTTAGTTTTGACCCAAGAAACCCGTAATCCCAACGGCTCCGACTCCTCATTCAGCACCTCGAGGGCCCCCAAGAGGATGTCTAAAGTCTCCGCAAAGATGACTGCATCATCTGCAAAGTCAAGGTCCGAGATCTTGACATTCCCAAATGACGCACCGCAACTTGATCTCTCAGACATCCTCCCTAGAATCCAGTCCATACAAGTACTGAAAAGTGTGGGGGCAAGTACACATCCCTGACGAACTCCAGTAACAACTGGAAATAAGTCAGAGATGGTACCACCACACTTCACAGCACTCTTAGTACCAGAGTAGAGTTCAGACATCAGATCGATCAGTTTTGGTGGCACCCCACGAAGACCAAGAATCCTCCAGAGGACATCCCGATTCACTGAATCGAACGCTTTACAGAGATCAACATAGGCTGCAAGCAGCCCCTGCCGAAACTCTCGTCTGCGTTCGGTGAGGACACGAAGAGCAAGGATACGGTCAATCGTTGACCTCTTTGGTGTAAAGCCTGACTGCTCTGGACGCTGGTGCTCAAGCAGATGGTGGCGAACCCTATCGAGAATTATCCGAGCAAAGACCTTGCCCGGCACTGAGAGCAGCGTCACCCCTCGGTAGTTGTTGCAGTCTTGGCGATCACCCTTCCCTTTCCAGAGAGGGACAACAAGGCCCCTCTTCCAGTCAGTTGGGATGATGCCTGTGTTCCAGGCAGAGCACAAAACTGCATACAACGACACGAGTGCAGCATTTCCACCAGCCTTGAGAAGTTCGGCATGGATGCCACAGATCCCTGGAGCTTTGCCCCGTTTCAACTGTGTGTTTCAACGACATGGGTGGTCGCGACATAATTGCATATTACTCATCCAGTTTTTGACGGATTGGGCTGAAAATTTGTGACAAAGAGGTTGATTATAGTGCGCATAAAAGCCTGGAAGGCCATTTTTGATTTTCGATAAAAATATTTTTTTTAGGATTTTTCTAAAATTTCAAAGTACCGTTGCTAGGCAACGGTGGTGTCCATAGCAACGGTGCTCAAAAGCATAGAACTAGATCCTGGTATGAACCTACCTGTCAAGTTTCATCAAAATCAGTTGACTCCTCTGGCCTCCAGAGCTGTCTATTACATACAAACAAACAATAAAAAATGACGGTAAATAGACACTATTTTTGAAGGACTACCATTTGAAAAATAAAACCTAAATAAAAAATCGGCTCAAGCAAAATTTTCGAAATATCTCGAAGCGTTTAATTCTGAAGTCTCGTTTCTCCACATTCAAAACTGTAGGACAAGTATTGAAAATACCATTTGGGTTCTTAAAACGCGGTTTTTCGGCCACTGCATAGCAACGGGTGGTTGCTGAGCAACGAAACTCAAACGCGCACACTCCCAGCCCATATGGTACCTGTTCGCCAAGTTTCATAGAAATCGGTTTGCTGGCTTGTGCTGTGGATCCGCGCACGCACGCACGCACGCACGCACGCACGCACGCACGCACGCACGCACGCACGCACGCACGCACGCACGCACGCACACACGCACGCACACACACACACACACACACACACACACACACACACACACACACACACACACACACACACACACACACACAAAGGCGTTTCAGGTATCAGGAATAAATGGTCTAAACATCGCTTTGCTCGGCTGAAGTAACTTTTTCCGTGAACTTTGAATAACAGGTGTGATGGCAACCATGCAAAGTAGATGGATCAAATGGAACAATCCAGAGCTGAACTTTCTGCCGACTCTTCATGGAAAAAAAAAAACTGACGATTTTGGAATGATCTTTCAGAAAAAGATGCACCAAACAGAGATCTTTTGGAAGAAGTTAGCTCCGTCGTTGCATCACAACGCACCGTCGTTTTCATCTGAATCTCGCTGTTACTCAGTCTCAGAGCAGGTGGCAAATTTGGTCAAGATGGCGTAAAATTTTGCCCAAGCACTGCTGTGCTGAAGGTTTTTGAAAGTGTAAACAAGGCGATTTGTGTTCTCCAGTGTTCAAGTATATAATTCATTTGAAATAAAAAAATATAAATATTTTAAATGGTGTAGAAAAGAAAAAAAATGAAACTGCTCGTTGAGCAAGGAATTGCCGGAATAACTTTGTCATATCTCCATGATCTCTGAAAAAAACAAAAACCTGGAAATCAATTTGGTTCTTATAAGTCGATCGTGCAACTGTTTAATGAGTTATAGCACTTAGTTTGGTCATGATCATAACTTGGAAGTCAAACGGACTCGAAATGGCGGTTTTATCCCAATTTGAAAGTTTTGACCTGACCCCCCCCCCCTGACATTCGACCCCCAACCGCTAAGAAGGGTGTTGGTGTGACACCACAATGAGACATATGGTTGGATGCAGAATTGGAAGATGCACATTTTGGATTTGGTTTGAAGTCGATACGACCATTTTAGCGGAAGTTATTGTGAAAATAAGAATTTTGGTTTTCGGTGACCTTGACCTTGACCTTTGACCTGGATTCACCAAAAGCGACAAGCGTCTAAGTTGGACCATGGCCGACGTCTGTACCCAGTTTGGTCATGATCGCAGAAACGGTGTGGCTGCTACAGGGTAAACAAACACACGAACATACAGACAGACACACACAACCGACCAACATAATTACCGAAATCCGAAGGATTCCGGCAATTAACAAAGCATCGAATATGAAGTTTACCACCGTTGCTACAGCGTCTTTTACGCCACCCTATCAAACACGTGACACAAGCTATTCGTTCCTGTTGTTTGTGTCCTTTGTGACATCCTGAACATTTTGATCCCTGAACTCCTTGGACTTTTGGCGGCCAGTAAAACGGCCTCTCGGGTCCACGGAGGTCCGAACAGCGGTCTGAATAACGGCAAAATGTTGGACGGGACCCGGAACGGTGACCGCGGCGGGGAATGCGACCGCCAGAAGATCAGATGAAGAGATAGAGATGGACACGGACACGGACAAGGATGTAAATATGTAACACGGCTCGCTGTTCTCACCCTCACTCACCACGCAGGCTTCTCACGGAGAATCGGGATCCGCGGATCTTGCTCACGTCGGCACCACCATTCGGCAGGCCCCCGTGTGTATCAATAACGATCGTCACCGACCGGTCGGCAAAAACCGAGCAACACCACCGACACGAAACTAATTAATTCATTGAGTTTTCCTTCAGCGGAAGTGACGTTTTAATGTTGAAATTAGGTCTCGGTAAACGTTTAATTATATCTGAGTTAATACAGATTAAAATAACCGGTGTAAGTTTCCTGTAAAGAGCAGAACAAGAAGAGGTCATGCGATTAAGAGGCTATAAATAAGAAAGCACACGTCACACACGCGCATTATACCGCCATGGCGATAGTGATGTGCGACAGTTAAAAGGAAAACTTAAAAAAGCCAATTACACGGAGCTAAAGTGGGATTAATGTAAATAGTCTTTGATAAGTTTGGAATTTTGACAAAATTTGTATCAAACACCGATTGGAGTTCACCGAGTGGTTGTTCAATGGGGACGTCGTGTTATCGGAGCGTCAACGCAGACTGTGTTACATTGTGTTAGACTGTGTTACACAGTGTTGCACGGTTACAGGTTGAGCTTTGCGCACACAGACACGTGTCGGCCTTTCCCTGTTGGTTCGGCATTACGCATTATCAGAGTGTCCGCTCCACAGGGCGATTTGAGGGTTCGGTGTGCATTCCACCTGTGGCTGTGCTTATTCAAACAGCATCGACCACGCACGCGTCTCTCACTCAAACGGCAGTGACGCTTCATTTACTGGTCAACATACACTGTGTTACTTTATATACCTTGTCGAGGCTCGTGGAGAGCTAACACAGAACGCACATCAAGGGGGGGCATGAGACAGGAGGGGAGGGAGAGGGAAGGACAAAACGGTGGGGAACAGAGACATTTGGAGATCTGTCGAAGGGAGAGGGATGGAACATGGGGAATAGAAGATGGACATTACAGGGACTTTCAGGAAGGAAAGCAGGGAATTTGAAGGAGGTGGGTTTGGGGTGGATTAACGGGGTAGAAAAGATCGAGGATTTGGATGGGGGAAGATAAGAGGTGGTGGTGAACAGCTGTTTTGAAGGCCTGGAGGGAAGAATAGGAATGAATAGAGTGAGGGAGTTTATTCCAAAGGCGGGAAAAAAGAGGAATGAAAGAGTGAAGGTGAGCAGTGATTCGTGATTATGGTAGTTTTACCAGAATGGGGTTGTTGGCGGACCTTGAGCACCCTGCGGAAATGTGGTGGGGACAAATCGCAGAGAGAGCAGGTGGGGGTGGGGGGCGAGGCTGGAGAGGAGACGGAAGAAGACAGGAAGACCGCCGACCTGCCTGCGATGAGAGAGTGAGAGGCCCAAAGACGCAGCCTCATCGCGGGAGATGCCAACGATCCGAAATGCCTTGGCTTCCACGGCGTGAAGCCGAGAAAGGTGAGAGGCAGGAGCACCAGCCCAGAGGGGAGAGCAGTACTCCATCAGGCTGCGGACAAAAGCTTTGTAAGTGGTCAGGAGCTCAGAAGGGCTGAGGAAGGACTTTGCACGATGGAGGATTCCCAGTCGGCGACTGGCTTTGGAGGCGAGGTTTGAAATGTGACTTTCCCAGGAAAGGTCATGGCAGATAGCGAGACCCAGAAGCTTGAAAGAAAGGACTTCTTCCAGAGGATTGTTGAGAAAGTGGATGGGGGGGTTTTCTAAACGGTCCTTTCAGAGAGACATAGTGAGAGTGTGAGATTTGTCTGGATTGAAAGACATGTTCCATGTGTTGGACCAGTTTGTGATTTATCCAGATCTGCAGTGAGCAAAGAAGCTGTGGCTTGCCGGTCTGAGGGATGACAGATGGTACGGCAGAGGGTGGAGTCATCAGCAAAGAGAAAAAGAGGATTTTCCAGAGAGTCAGAGAGATCATTGATGAAAACCAGAAAAAAAACAGGGCCCAGAACGCTACCTTGAGGAACTCCAGCCTGTACAGGAAGAGGGGATGAAAGAACTCCATTTAGGGCCACACGTTGACTGCGACAGGAGAGGAAGTCTGCGAGCCATGAGTGGAGATGGCCTTGGATACCATAGGAAGAGAGTTTGGTGAGCAGGGCAGGGTGCCAGACTGTGTCAAAAGCACGTGATATGTCCAGGGACACGGCTCGGATTTCATGTTTGGCATTGAGGACCTCCATCCATTGTTGGGAGGGTAGAAGCAGCATATCCAGGGATATATTCTGTTTCACCTCCCTTCTGAGTGAAGAGTGAGATAATAAATTCTCAAAGTATTTGTGATGTCGTGAAATACAATCAGACCGACCACGATGCACTCTACTTCACGAAGGTTTTATTCACAGCAGTCAGCTCCAGAAGTGGTCCCACGTGTTGCGCATGCTCACACAGCACTCACGTCGAACCCGAGGAAGGGCGATACATCACTAATCTCCCCTTTTAATGACAAATCCAACCCGTCTGGATGTTTCGATACACGGGAGGACCGACGCAAAGCAGTTGTTCCAGGCTCAGATTTAGATGTGGACAAACGCACCGGACTGGCAGCGGGTCCAGGTACAGAAACTTTGGGCGGAGACGCATTGGTGTTGTGCGGTGTTGCAGCCTGTAATCAGGATGTCATCCTGGAACACGACAGTCTTTGGAACAGATTTCAATAGACTCTCCATGTTTCTCTGAAAGATGGTAGCTGCTGAACGTATTCCAAAAGGACAATTGTAGATGAACAGCCCCTTGTGAGTGTTGATGCGCGTGAGTTTCCTTGACTCCTCAATCAGCTGTTGTGTCATGCAGGCAGACGTCAGATCCAACTTGGTGAATGACTTTCCTGCAGCTAATGCCGAAAACAGGTCATCCGCTTTGGGCAGTGGATACTGATCCTGCATGGAGTAGCCATTTATGGTCACTTTGTAGTCCCCGCAGATCCTCACTGCTCCATCACCTTTCTGGACCGGAACAATTGGACTCGCCCATTCATTGAACTCAACAGGAGAGATGACCCCCTCATTCTGGAGTCTCTCAAGTTCACACTCGGTCTTTTTCTCTCATCAAGTAGGGAACAGACCTAGCTTTACAGTATTTGGGCTTTACTTCCGAGTCCAGATGAATCTTATTTTTCTTCCCCATGAAGGAACTAATTTCTGGCTCAGACAGAGATGGAAACTTATTCAGCACTTGAGCACAACTGGAAGCCTCCACTTTAGACACCTTTTTGATGTCTGATGCCAGTTCAGCTTTGTGCTCTCGAGCCAGTTCTGACAGAGTAATGTAGGGCCATTGTCAAGTGCAACCCACATAGGCAGTTCATAAGTCACACCATCATAAGACACACTGACATCTGTGCTGCTAATCATTGGAACAATTTCCTTGGTGTAGGTACGAAGTTTGGCCTTCACTGGACTCAATTTGGGCTTCACAGCCTCACAGTTCATCAAATGTCTCCTGGCTCATAATTGACTGACTCGCCCCTGTGTCCACTTCCATTGCCATCTGTTTGCCATTCAGCTGAAGACCAACAGTTACCGGTGTGATGCTCCCATGGATTGGATACGTCTCATACTCTTCACCATGCAGTGACAACTCATCAGCTCCAGCAACATGCTCACCATCATCCACATGATGGGTGGTGCCAATTCTATAACCACTGCTGGATTGGGAACACCTCTTTTGAAAATGCCCGATCTTGACGCGCTGCTCTGGCGCATGCTCCCATACCTGACCTGACCTGATCTTGCCGCATCCATTACATGTGTTCCACTTCAAACGGCACTGGTGAGTCATATGATTTGCACCACAACACCAACACAAGTTATTGGGGCCTCTTGCTACTGATGAAGCAGGTTTCAAACACACAACTGGCTGAGGTGTAGCCTTATATGAAGATTGAGCAATCATATTTACAGTATCTGCACTTGAAGAGTTCTGGCTCTTCGACGAGATATCCTTCAGGTTTTCAGCAGTTGTCATACACGCCTGTGCAATCTTCACTGCTTTTCTTAGGTCAAGGTCATCTTCTTGAGCAAGGAGTTTTCGTAAGATGACATCATGATTTACTCCAATAACAAAAAAGTCTCGCAGCATCTCATCAGGCACATCACCAAACTCACACGGTTCTGCTAAACGGCACAGATCAGCGACAAAACTGGAAATGGCCTGATTTTCCTGGTGAGTACGAGCTCACTGAGTTCTTAATATCACTTGTCCGTCGGTCACCGTGGTGACAGCATATTTTCGATGAGTCCGTCCACTTTCTGCCCGCACACAGTCAACAACATAGCACGATGACGGAGGGCATCACCAACAGCCACCATGTTGTTGGCCACGAAATACTGGTCAAGCTTCTTGACAAAATCCACCCAAGCCTCCACATCGGAGTATTCATGGAGAATACCGACAGTACCAGTTCACAAGAAGTTGATGGATTTAACAAACAAAATCTTTGTACTTCTGAGGCTTAACAATCTTGCTTCCTCATCTCGTACACTGCACGGTTGGATGCATGTGTGTTGCACCGTGCATGGATACGGGTGTGTAATGCTCTCTCCGAGGTGTAGCTGGTTGTGGCATACCTGCTCAACTGTTCATGTCTGCGCGAGTGGTATTGCTCATATTGCTCGGCGCAGCAGTTTCTTGCTGACGAAGGGTCACGACGTCATCTTCAGGGGTCATGAGAACTGATGCTGGCTCATTAGTTCTAAACTGATGACATCTGTTCCTGCGTAAACCACTCCAGATGTCGTTGTCAACCCAGTATGATCTGGGGTGTGAATCCACTTTGGTAATGATGGCTGGCTGCCAGGTGTTCTTCCTCCTGATGCGAACATTGTCACCCGGCTTGAGGTTAGCCAGCGATCTTGCCGATCTGTCATGATAGACTCTCTGTTTGTTGCATCAACTGTGATCTGGGATCTACTGTTGCTGGTTTGAGCAACTGCCTGGTGACTGGTATCTTGGATCTCAGAGTCCTGCTCATTAAAATCTGTGCTGGCGAGAACGATGTACCTGTGACGGGGGTGTTTCGGTACTCCAGAAATGCCAGGTTGATGTTGTCATCAGCTTTCCTCATCATCCTCTTGATGGTTTGGTTAAAGCGTTCACTTTGGCCATTGGACAGGGAAAATCCAGTTCTGGATGTCGACTGTTTGATTACCCAGGCTCGCGTGAACCGCTGAACTCTTGGCTGTCAAACGGTATATCGTCACTCATGAGCTCTTCTGGATTCCCATGACGTGTGAAACCTCCTTCATCTTTGTGACGATTATGGTGGCAGTCTTGTCCTCGATCACCATCACCTCCGGGTACTTGCTATAGTAATCAACCAACAGGAGATAGTCTTTGCTTTGATACGTGAGGACATCGGCTCCCAGCTTCTGCCATGCAAGCTCAGTTATGGGGTGTGGTCTCAACGGCTCCTTGGCCTGTGCATTCCTGTGGCTGAGGTGAACTGCACAGTTGACCACTGTATGTTAAATGTCTGCAGACATCTTGGGCCAAAATAGAGCGCCAGTGGCCCTGACTCGTTTTCTCAGCTCCCATGTGACTCATATGTAGCAGAGCCAGCATCTCACTCTTAAGTGGGCTCGGGATCACAATGCGGTCACCAACACACAGCACTCCATCAGCTATGTGTACCTCCTCTTTGACTGCCCAGTAGTCTTGGAGCACTGTGATTCTTTTTGGGCCATCTCATCATGGCTGCCTGCCTTACTATCTGGAGGTCAGGGTCCTCAGCAGCTGCAGCTCAGATCTGCTCTTGTTTCATGACACTCACTGGCATGTCACGCACCAGGCAGTGAACCATGACGTCTATGTCATCCTCCATCTGGTCGTCTGATCGGTCACCAGGTAAGTATGCACGACTCAGCGTGTGAGCGACATACGTGTACTTGCTCGGGACGGACATACCTCACATCTAATTCATAGCGCTGTAATCTCAAAAGCATTCTCTGCAGTCACGGAGTCGCGTTGCCCAGGGGTTTCTTGAAAATTGCCTCGAGAGGGCGGTGATCCGTCTGCACATTCACTGACTTCCCATAGACATACTGGTGGAATTTGTGGCATGCGGAGCAGATTGCCAACAGTTCCTTTGCAATCTGTACATAGTTCTTTTCAGTGTCTGATATGGACCTTGATGTGTAGTGAACTGGCTGTCCCTCCTGGAGCAGACAACAACCAAACCCACTCTGGCTACCATCTGCTTGGACTGTCACCGGCTTGGAGACGTCATCGCATCTCAGAACGGGTTCTGTTGCTAATGCTGCTTTGATCTTGTTGAGACTTTGTGTGTGTTCCGCTTCCCAGCTCCAGCCTCCGTCTTTCTTGAGCAGTGCACGGAGCGGTGCCAAGGTCTCCGACTCCTTCGGTATTTGACCATGCCCAATGACCGTTGAAGTGCTGGCTTGTCTTCAGGTGTAGACATGTCAGCAATTGCTCGGATCTTGGACTTGTCTGGTGTCAGTCCCTCTGGAGTGATGATGTTGCTCATGCACAGCACTTTTGGCACTCGGAACTGTGCCTTGGCCGTGTTGAACTTCACCTGTTGGCGAGCCCTCTGCACAACCTTGTGCAATATTTGGTCATTTTCTTGCATGGTATCAGTGGCAATGTCGTCGGCGATGACCTGCACACCAGGTATGTCGCTGAAGGCCTCCTGGTTTGTCTTATGCATGATTTCACTCGTTGACAGTATGCCAAACCTGATGAGCAACATCGAAATCAGATTGACAACATTCTAATCAACAGATGGACCTGTGCTGTTGGAAATACTCTGCCAATTCTCTGATAGGAGCAGACTGTTGTGCAGATCATGTTCTCCCTGTGGCAAAGCTATGAAGCAAACTCAGAAAGGTGGAAGAAAAAAAAAAACACTGCTAGATATATGACCTTGCAGACGTATCTAAACAATATTCAATAAAGGTTAAAAAAATTTTTTTAAAAAAACATAAAATCTTTTGCAGAGCAGAACTTGGTTGACAGAACGTCAAACAAATTGTGGCAAGAGGTTGAATACATTGTAAAAGAAGAGGCCAAAAACAACATCCCAAAAGCAAGAAGAAAGTAGAAGGCCAAATGGCTGTCAGAAGCAGCAAGAAATTTTGCAGACAGAAGAGGAGAGATTAAAACCAAAGGTGGATCTAGATAGGCCCACTGTTCTGTTCCCCTCCCCCAATGAGTTGATAAACTGATAGATTGGCTGAATGTGACTTTTATGGAGTGCAGGCATGATAGGCCAAACAGCCTACTCCCATATTCAATGTCCTTGTATTATATTTACTTATAAAATATTTCCAACATAATACAATGAATTGATTCTTCTCCAACCGACCCGTGCACCCTTGGAAATTTTCAAAGTGCTCCGAGCACTCACTCTTTCCAATGGGGATCATGTTCAGTGACCTTTGCAATTGCCTATTAAGCTTGTCCAGGTTTTTATTGTTGCATGTGGAGTGTCATTAATTTTGTATGTACTTGGCCACACAAAGTGGAACACGTACCGTTTCCAACCACCATGTATTGCGGCTCTTGCCCAGGACGCAACACTCCGCCTTCAAGATTACGCGAAAGCCAAACCAACAGTAAAGTCAGAATGGTTTGGAAGACATGATTCGGCAACACTGAATATGGGGGAGGGAAAAAAACTTGAAACGGATATAGAGTATAACTGGTTTGTAAATGGCTCCATCCCAACTGCTTCAGGAACACCTCACTAGGGTACGTACAGGTAGCATCATGATCTGCTGTCATTTCTGATTATCCATCTGTCTTACTTTGATAGATCATGGTGTTTTTTTTTTTTTAAATCGGTTAATTTAGCAGTTACAGAAAATGTATGATTTCAGGTCCTTGAGAAAACAGATGACAATTATTACTTTGTGAAACTACTACCATCTTGAATAATGTATCTCCAAGAGCCGCTCCAGTTTTATATCCTTTAGATCATTTGTATAGAAAACCTTCCAATACATCGAAATCTGTGAGCAGTGGACATTGGCGATCATGCTTCAACTTTTGGAATGACAGCCTTTTAGGATTGAGGCAATAATAGGGAACAAGCCTATTCATGTGCAAGCACAATCTGCAAAAAAAAGGAAAGCTCTCCGAGGTGCAAGGCTTGCGGTGGAGCTGTGGGAAACAGAAGAGGCTCTGGAGAGATGCAAATTAACCTTAGCTGCCGTCACTATGAGATGGCATAAGCAAAAATATCCATGGAAGTAAGTACAATGAAATAATAATAATAACTGGTAGAATCCGTGGAACTTCTGCTATGCCAGCCCTTACTCGAGAGAATGCCACATACAGTTGGCCATGGGAGAAAACAGACAGGCTGAGGTCAGTAAATGCCAACCTTGTACCATTTCTGGCCTTGATCCTTGTTCAATGTCATCGAGGACTCAACGTGCATTGGAACCTGGATTATTTTGTAAACCACTCCTTCACCAGTTCCAGGAGATTTTGACAACAGATTAGATTCTGAATCTTAGACTGATTCGATTAGATTACACTGATTAAATTTGATTAGATTATGCTAGAAATCAGAATCTGCTAGAAACAGAAATCAGATGATGAATCTAGCCAGAAATCAGGTGTCTGGAAAACCTGGAATACCAACTACACAGAATACATGTCAGTCAGTGCGCTGAGAGAGTGCGCCAAGGGAGTGTGCTGAGCAGAAAAGCCCATCAGAATGACAGGCGACCCACACATCAAAATAACGGGTTCGAGTTGTTTGATTATACACTTCAAATACATATTTTTTATACTTTGTAGTATCAACGTGAATTACTTCCAAGACTATTTGCTTTACTCTGCATGTGTTGTAATCGTATCTTTATTTCATGACAGAAAAATGCATTATTCAGTCTTCAAATGTACATAAAGTCAGAAGCCCTCTTGAGTGTAATTTAAAGTGGTGACATTATATTGTTACGGTTGTGGGGATAGATGGGGGAATTTAATGGGGAAGTTATGATTGAATAGAGTTGTTTGCTCCGTGGACGTGTAGGAGATATCTCGATGTAATTAAGTTGGGAAACTGTGAGCTTAAGTGTTACGTGTCACCACACGTGGGGTGGTGTGGTGTTAATTAGATAGGGAGTAAGAATAAGTTCCCCCAGTATGTGATTGCCCCACTGTAACCTATTCCTACGTTTTTGCATTTACAAACGAGCCAAACATGCCGAGCAGGCAGAAGCCCCACCTCCAAGGGTGACGGCAGGCGGTCACACCCCGAGGCTGATGATTGATAGGCCAAACTAGCCAAACGTGCCGAGGCCCGGCCTTCCCGGGTTTCGTGCAAGCAAGCCACATCCCGGAGGAGAAAACGGTGGTTCGGCAACGTCAGTCAGTCAGAGTTGAGAGATCGGGAGAGCGCATGCACGAGGCAGAGGCGAGAGATCAGGAGAGCGCACGCACGAGGAGAGGCGAGAGATCAGGAGAGCGCACGCACGAGGAGAGTTGAGAGATCAGGAGAGCGCATGCACAAGGTCAGTGTGAAGAGCGGTTGAGTTCAGAGTGAGAGGCACACACGGTTGAGAGAGAACGTAGCTTGGAGATGGCCTGTAAGAACAGAGCTTTACAGCTGGCTTTCCTTTGATGCATAAAGAAGACGGCATGATTCTCGTATTCGTGTTGAGTTGATTTGGCTCCTGTGCTGAAGCAAGATGCTGGTCTTTGGCTCTTGGTTGGGTCATGAAGAACGGACCCTGAGACTTGTGTATGTAAAATAGCGGGTCGGTGAGGATGATCGATGCACGAAGCAGCTGCACGGGGTCTCTGAGCCTTGGTGTTGAATACCACTCACAAATTGCCTGACGTACGTTTGTCACGCTGCAAGGGAGCGATTTTGTGCCATTGTGCGTGTGTCGACACATTCAAATAGAAGCGCCTCGATTCCAAGTTCTACAAAGACCATCTCTGGGCCAAGCTAAGTACCAGAATAAAGGAAGGGTTTTCTTTTACTTTGTTTCCCATTTAAATCTGTGTGTAGATGTGCCTCGATTTAGACTTGAGGATTAATTTACCTCACATATTATTTTATTCTGATTATTGTCCTTTGTAAATATTTGTCTATTTTCATTAAATGCGTTCATTTAAGTAACTGTACCAGTGCATTTGTCGTGGGGTTCGATTATAACCCTCCTGTGCTGTGCATCCATTTCTGTGCCCCCATTGCACCGTCATAGCGCCCTGCCCTTGTGCTGTCCTGGTGCAGTGCTTCGCTGTTGCCCGCGTGCATTAATCTCTGAGAGTCTCGGCTGTAGGTCTCCAAGGGAGAAGTTCAGCCGTCCGGGCCGGTGGTGTTAACCGCCCGTCACCACAAATTGGGTTGGGAGGATTAACCTGGGCTGCCAGTGCCGCGACAATATTACGGTCTTTGTTTGGGCGGTGTATAGGCAACAGACCACTACCTCGATCGCTCCCAAAAATATTTTAAAAATCCCCGGGTTTGAAGCAAAAACATGCCTATTGCCGATGTGCATATTTAATCCATCGTGGTTATATTGCGTAGATCGATTCCAATTATTGCACTGTCCTTTAGGCTGACACCAGCAGCCTGAAGCCTAATGACTGAAGGCTGAGGCCTATACATGCTGTGGCCTTGACAAGGCCCGTGATGCCTATTGGCTCCAACCTTTCAATATTCCATGATCCTTTTAATTGTCAATTTGGTTGTTTTACTCTGAACGTTAAACTTATAGGGATGGCATGGCGATTGTGAATATGACAGCTCCGAAGATGTCTTTGGCTTCGCATAGCACCAACATGGAGGCTTTAAGGTTACAATATCGTTGATGGAGTCAGGCCAGCTATCCAGCTAATGGGTGGAAATGGAGCGTTACGGAAAGACGGACGGACGAACGGACGGATGAGCAAGCATATTATTATTCGCCAGCAAACGTATCCATCCCCGGTGACCGGAAAGGTTTAATTTAACCTATAAATTTAAATTATTTTTTCATGGACGTTGAAAAGGTTAATTGCGTTGAACGATTGGTTACCGTCAGAGCCAAAGCTGTACCGGCCACTTCGAAATGGCGATCCAACATCAGGTGGCGGAGGTTGGATTTGTCTGAAAAGAGTGAAGAATATAGCTATTTTACATTGTGTGTTACTCGTTGAAGATCTGTATTAAATCGACTTAAATCCAAATGTTCACGTTGATTTTAAAGATTACTGGAAGGGACAATAAAGTGACCGTCTCTATTGTATCAAAACAATGAAAATACAAAATAACCCTTTTCAACACAGTGCAGGAAGTGGCTGCCATAAATGGGAGACGGACAAACGCACAGACAGACATCATGGTGTGCAATACAGTATATTGTTGTGGTTGACGAAATTCGCAAACCACCATTCAGGTCCCGTAGGTGAGATATCTCTGTAAGTATATGTGTCGTTAGCCCAAACCCGTTGTTTAGAGGGAATAAATGTCATTCATTCGGGCTGCGACCCTTTTAGATAGCCGTTTTTCTTTTACTATCTTTATTTTGGACCAACCGCCATTACTACCACCACAACCACCACCAACCGCATCTCGACAACCACAGCCACCTTCTCCAGAACCGCCTTCACAACATCCACCTTCTCCACAACCGCTTTCACACACCAACCACCACCCGCAACGCCGCTTCACAACAACAGCAACGCCAACAGCCACGACCATACCGTCACAACTCGCCCTCGCAACCATCGCATCACCGCCATTCCCGCGCCGCTTGTGGGCACCGATACTGGACTCGTACAGGGCGCGCACCGAGCAGCGGGTGCAAAAACACCAGCCTTTCCGAGAAATCGGATCAAGAATGATTCACGCCCACTTCTGTTCCGTCCTATCAGCGAGCGTGGGGCGATTTGGCCCCGCCTCCAGGCGCGTCGGAGTATAATCGCTATATGCAGATTCGCGGATCAAAAAGCATTCACGCCCACTTTTCCTCTGTCCAATGAGCGAGCGTGGCTCCGCCCCCGAGCCGTTCCTGATCCAAAAATCTGCATATGATTTCTCCTGTCGGACTATAAAGCACCGAGCGCGGAGCGAATTGAGGCAGTTGGGAAGAGTTGAAGAGTTGAGAAGAGAAAAGAGTTGGAGAGTTGTGGCGGCGGCGAAATCAGTCGAGAGAGTGTCTGTCGGGGTCCGGAGAGGCTGGAGAAGCCAAGAAGCTTTGTGGAGGTCTGCGCTCGTGTCAGAGTCGGGGAGCTGCGGAGAGGGGAGGCCGGGAACGCGGTCGAGGTCGCAGTGGAGTCGCTCGTCGCGGGACCCAAGCCAGCCAGATATCCTCCACCCCCCCGAGTATCAACAACCCCCCCTGTTTCCCCCCGCGCTGAGATAGTGTGAGAAGGGGGCCCCGTTCCCACCCCATTCCAGGCAGTGCCAGCGAGGCCCGCGAAGTCGGAGCGCCGCCGCCATTTTGCGGCTTATCACCAGACGAGTAGGCTCGACGCGGTCTCGGCCCCAGGCCCATCTGCCCCCTTATCGTTGAGGGTGGCTCCTTTTTCTTTTGCTTTGGAGTATATGTGTTGTCGGCGCCATCTGTGAAGTAAAACTGTATAAGTGTTGCCGTGTGCTCGCGTAGTCGGTAGTAGATCTGCATTGTGTTTCTTTTGTTACAATTGCTTTTGGTGCAGAATTGTCGTGTTACTTTTACATTTGCTTTTGGTGCATAATTGTGGTAATTGTATATGTGTGCTTTCCGTTTTCCGCGGAATAAATGTGCTTTATGTTGAACTGTTTCTCCCGTTTCGCTTCGTCTTTTCTCTAATTGAATCTCCATCTTACTTCACGTAAAGGGTTGGTAGGGGCTAAATACGCCTGATAATTAATCGGAACCGTTGGGGTTGACGATAACACCGCTCGGTTATCCCGATAGTACGGAACGGGTCGCTTAAAGTGGCCCGTGTCCGAAGTCGACCTGCGGCGAGGTGCGATCGCCCGGTCTACCCTCCGTGTGGGTACTTAGGTAGGTCGAATTTGGCGAACAACCCTATCCCATGCGGGGGGCCGATTGGCACGATCGTGGTGAGGCCGAAAGGCCCACCCGTGACTAGTTCCCTGCGTTAGTCCGAGAGGGTCACGACGGGATTGTCCGTCCGGTGGGCGACGTGCCGCGATTCGAGTTACGTGGCCGCTCGCACGCCGGCGGGCGCGAATCCGCAACAATATATATATATATATATATATATATATATATATATATATATATATATATATATATATATATATATATATATAATATTAATAATATTATGATTATTGTTATTATTGTTATTATTATTAATATAACATTTCAATAGTCTTGGATAAGTCATTACCCCCCCCCCCCCTTTTATCTTCTAACTTGCAAAAGTGATCGAAAGTATAATAAATTTCTGATCACATGAATTGTACCAAGGATGAATGAGTAAAGATGATGAATAAGCAATAATGTTTACCATTTGTGTTCTCTTTTGAAACAAATCCCTATTACGTTCAAACAAACGCTCGTTGGAGGTATATTAGTACAAAATCCAACGTGTGGATAATTTATATTGTTGACCCAGTCCACCTGACTCGCATCATGCCCAGCTTTTTGTTTTGGGTTTTTGGTGCAGAGAAGAGGGAGGGTGGGGGACAAAGACAGAAAGAATAGCATTTCATCCCCTCCCCTTCTCTCCCTAGTGTCACGCATCACCATGGTAGTACGAGCTGTGACACAGCGAGAGTTGGACCGTCCCCACCTTGCATAATCTCTGCGACTGCTGATCTGAGTTGACGTCGAAGGTGCTGGGGAGCAACACCTTAGTGGAATCGGGAGAGATATTCGGTGCTTTAGCCCCGACACCTGAAGTGGTAGTCACAGGTGAACGACATTTTCCTGTTTCTCTCTTATGCTTAACATTGTTCAACCTGATGAAAGCATATTATGGTATAGATGATGCAGGTCAGCTTCTCCACTTCCTGGTGTGCGTTGCCTTGACTGCAGTTAAAGCTTCACATGAGTTGCAATCCTAATTAACTTTCACTTTTTTGGGCGGTTTTCTATCCTTCTGGGAAGGCAATGGTAAACCACTCAGTATAACCTTTGTAAAGAAGCTGCTTCAGCAGCACTGACGCTCTGTAACAGACTTCAGATCAGATGTATGGTACATCAGGTTAGATCCTTGTCTTGAAATTTTGGAGAATGTTCCTCGATTATCCCAGTTTAGAGGGGCCATACACATATTTGGACAATGAAGTTGTTATTTCATTGAGTTCAGCTGAGAGCTTCAGTTGGACCTTATTTTGCAATGAATATTAAGTTATGAATGAAAACCTTTGACAATTCTTCATGGATTGACACTACTGGCCCAGCAATCAATCGCTTCCAAAAAATAATGATAGAAATATGTATTGTTCCATTAGTTCTTGCATTGCAATTCAATTGAGAAACTAAAATGGGTTTGTCTGAAATTTGCGGGAATCACACAAGCCCATGCACCGGTCTCTTTAAAGAGGGTCAAACACGGTCCAACTTTCACATGATTTGCGTCATTAGAGATACAGATCAGCAGTGGAGGCCATCCTACATCTCATAGAGACACAGACCATAGGTTGTGTGAAAAAATTGGATATGTTCGATTTCACCATTTGCTTTGCCCTTGATAGGTGGGGGGGGGGGAGGGGAGGTGGGATATGTTGCCACCCCCCAAACTTTTTGGAGGAAGGAAGACAACATATTGATTGCCCCACCCCCACACTTTTTTGGTCGAAATTTTTTTTGGTGTAAACTCACAAAAGATTACAAAGCAGTTTTCCTTGCAATGGATTTATATTCAAGAAAATGTTTGAATGAGCGATTAATTACTATGCGAGTGGAATATTAATATATTTTTGTTTTGTTTTGGAACATTGTTTTCCTGAATCCTGTACAACTCGAACATAATTATTAATTATATGAGGCCGCAACCCACATCACATGGCGTACCGCTCCATAGCACGCGTGGACCGGTACTTGAGAGCAATAGGAGCGAGATGACAACACTTGAAGGGTTGCACAGTATCATCATCATCATCATCATCATCATCATCATCATCATCATCATCATCGTCGTCGTCGTCGTCGTCGTTATCATCATCATCATCATCATCATCATCATCATCATCATCATCATCATCATCCTAAAATGCACAAAATTTGGTGTCTGTCTTTAGTGATGTATTTGGTCATTATAGTTATCCAATGTCAACCAAACTTGCCAGGTGAACTTTTAGGGTCCATTTGTTGCTATTCCTTTATTTTTTTTTGGACTGCACGGTAAACAAAATAAAGTTGACCCCTCTCCCCCCCGCCCCCCCCCCAAATTTTACCTAATATAATTCTCGCAGAAAATCTTGCACAAGCGGCCATAAAGTGTTCAGAATCCTAAATTTTCAGCAGCCCATCTCAGAGCCCCGGAGCCCATGCCGTATTGGCTTCGTGCAACGAGCTTCATGCCATCCCCCCACCTACCCTTCCAATAGGGATCGACACACTTGAGCTGAAGGTGCAGCAAATCATTCAGTCGGCCAATAAATTCATGAGGGCCAATTATAGTGTGTGTATTCCCATATATTGTTTATACAGTGGCAGGAATCGAACCAGGGTCTGAATCCTATGGTCGAACAGGTGTATATTTAGTGTGGACAAAAGTCGTCCGAGACTTTTGGATTCCCAGTCAATTCTTTATTAAACCGAAACGGTCAAAACTCTCAAAAACACCTTCCAGGAAACCCCGTTACACCAAAGTTCAAGCGTATTCACATACAGTGCATGTATTACGAAACCAAAGGAAAAATGATACCGCCACAGTACTCCCCCTCCTAGTGTGTTAATCGAATGGAAGATACAAACCGAAATACAATATGGTGTAGAAGAGATGTAGACTGTCCATGCAAAAATAAATAATACAAGTCTGAAGACGACGATGGTTCACGAGCAGTATTTGACGATGTAGATTGTTTCAGAAGTCAAGGATGAGACAATGTGATAATTTTTGACCAAGTTATAAAAATGATCAACATAATGTGGTACGAGTGACAGGTTATTAGCTGCAAAATGTCGCAAACCCGGTTTCATTCAACAACTTTCAAAATTTGAACTTTGCATAACCTTTAAAGGTCCCAAAACAATGTTGTGGACATTAAAACAAGGAAACAGGATACGTGCTATAGCTTAATGGAGTTAGTTCGTCGAAGAAGGTCGAAAATCCGGTTCGATTCCCACAACTTTGAAAATTTGACCTTTGTGGCCTTTAAAGGTCAAAGGTTAAGGATTATGACCTTTGGTGCAAAACTTCCTCTGGAACATTCCAGGAACAATATAACGTCATATAGGCTATATGGCATTTCGCACTCCTCGGATTATCCATACTTTGATGAAATCAGCGTAAAAACAAACTTGAAGGGGGCGCCACGGGCAAGGTGTTCGAGATCGAGCAAAATGGTTTCAAGACTTTAGATGGGGAATGACCTCAAGATTATGCATAAAAAATATTGTCATCCTAGCTCTCAAAGTTTGGGTGGTTAGTATGATTTTTTTGTCAAAATTCGCAATTTTCTAAGTTTTTGACCTTGTGACCTTGACCTTGGGACGAAAATGAAAAATCGGACAACAAGTTTTAGATAATTCATTTTGTTATTCAAATACCGAAGAACCCATTCCATTCAGTCAATTCCCTCGGAGAAAATAGATTTTTAATCCGACTACCCCCTAAAAATGGTTATTTTTGGGGCGTGGCTCCGCCCACAATGGGCGTAGCCACGCTCTCATCCAGG
This sequence comes from Eptatretus burgeri, assembly GCF_056783735.1. Lineage (NCBI taxonomy): Eukaryota > Metazoa > Chordata > Myxini > Myxiniformes > Myxinidae > Eptatretus > Eptatretus burgeri. Next base: position 33,822,628 of record NC_140975.1, read on the forward strand.
AAAATACAACTAGACATTGATATCGAACACAACCAAGTTTCATCAAGATCGGATCAAAGTCCACGGAGTTATGCTCTGGACAGACAGACAGACAGACAGACAGACAAGCCGGTAGGCGGACATGGGTAGTCGACTACCCAATAGAACCTGACGCGATGGGCCCGTTTGATGGGGAATGACCTGAGGATTAAGCACAATAAAATTCATGATTCTAGCTTCAAGGGTTAATGCTGCAGATTGTTTTTTCATTAAAATACCCCCACATTTAGAGGTTTTTCGGCCGTTGCTTGGCAACGGAGGGGTCCATAGCAACGGTTCTTTCTCACACATAACTAGGACATACCATGAACCTACCATACCAGTTTCATGTATATCTGACTCATAGTCTCTGAGATATAACGAACTTCGTTTTTTTTATTGTTTTCGACCAGGGTTCATTCAAAGTCTATCTTCTCCAACAGTTTTCACAGGATCCGGCTGGAAAATTTTTGACAATATGGCTAAATGTACTGCCCACAGTCGCTCGTGGCCCGATTTTTGATTTTCGAAAAAATAAATTTATGATTTTTCAAAAATTTCAAAGTCCCGTTGCTTGGCAACGGTGGTGTCCATAGCGACGGTTCTCATTTGCACACAACTCGGTCATGCTCTGAACCTACCAAGCAAGTTTCATCGAAATCGCCATTGTATTAACTGAAATCACCATTTTAAATATTGATAATTAGGGTAGAACAAATCTTAAAAAATTTTTTTTGAAAAAAACATATTTGTTTCGACTAGATCGACAACCCAACATATCGACGGAAATACTGATAATAAAGGTCGATGAAATTAAAAAAAAAAAAAAATTTTTAAGAAATTTTTTTTCTCGACTGGATCGACTACCCAACAGACATTACGAATATAGTGGTCACTCTGGCTGGCGCTCGTGAACCAAAAATAAAAGTCACAGCAAAGAGAAATGGTCAACAAGCAACATTTACTCTCATAAGTATCGTGCTGGGAAGTGTACGTGACGCTCAGAGCAAGCTGCCTGCGGAGGTACGGGTGTTGTTGCAGTCAGTGTTGACCCGTTGGTCAGTGGGAAGGTCAGCTCTGGTGTTGCATCAAGAAAAACTGTCTTCAAGCGATCTATGGAGGCTGTCTCACGACCGTCGTTAATATCGAGTATGAAGGTCGTCAAGTAGAACTTTGAAAGGTCCGTCATGAGGTTGCTGCAAGGGTTTTCAGACAGCGTCACACCGTACGAATACGTGGGTCGTGGGTGCACGTCGAAATTTCCTAGGGAAGAATAAAAACTGGGCGTGACGAAGGTGTACGTGTTGGTGTCGCCCTGAATGGCCGTACTAAGTTGCTTGGAATAGTTGGTGGTGCTGAGAAGAATTTTCCTGGGAGTCGAAGCGATGCACCGCACACTAGCTCTGCAGTAAAGCATCCGAGGTCGTCTGTTAGAGCAGCTCACGTACCCAGCAAGACCATCGGTACAACGTGCGTCCAGTGCGTGGAGTTGTCATGCGCTTTCAGGGAAGACTTCAGTTGGCGGTGGAAATGCTCCATCATACCATTCACTGCAGGATGGTTCAGCAGTGGTTCGCACATGGTCAGTAGCCAGGACTCAAGTCAGCTCACGAAATACAGCCGATTCAAACTGGCTACCATGATCCGTAGTGATGGTTGGTGTAACGCCAAAATGTGCGATCCAGGTGCGGAGAAAGGCCCTGGCGATGGTAGATGTGGTGATGTCGGCTGTCGGTGTAGCCTCCGGCCAACGGGTGAAGCGATCAACACAAGTCAGTAAATTGCACTTTCTGGTTGAAGGTGGTTGGGAACCAACAAGATCCACTTGGACCCTGTTGAAACACCTACCTAGTGTTGACAAGCTACCGCCTGGTGTGACTGCCTGACACTAGATCTTGGAGCATTGACACCGAGGCCAAACACGGCATTGGACAGTTTGGAGATGAAAACAGGACAAACCACTGTGTTGTCTGACTGAACAACAATACTGTCGGCCTGTTTTCATCTCTAAACTGTCTAATGCCGTGTTTGGCTGCAGTAGCATAACCAAATCAGATTGTCATCTGATCTAGATGGAGGAGGCCTACTCCTTCATCTGGAGAGACCATAAATCCCACAGTCTCTTCTGGCATGTAGATCTTAAGATTCAATGACAACTTTTAAAAAGTACATCTTTTCCAGATTCCCAGACACTCCACAACCCTAAGTTGTATTAATTGAGCACAAGTTTATATTGGGACCCTTCCTGGTTTATAACCGGTCTAAACGTTCCTGTGTTTCATGTGAATAGTGCGTTGGAAGAAAAATGAATGACACAGCTGTCGAGCAGAAAAACGACAACGAAGATATTGGACATGGAAAAGACTTTGAGCTTTCCCTGGAAAGTATCTTATTGTCGACAGGCACAGCAAAGGTCAGATCACGTTGACACTGCGGCCCATCCACCGGTCCCCCCATCATTGAGTAGACCAATGTATTGGTTTTTAATCCGAGCTTGAGGGATTGGAGTTGATCTGACCACATTATGGTTTCACAGGAGGCGAGGCCTCGCCAGAAACAGCTGCTGCCCATTGAACGGGGCAGTGGGGTAGGCGGGATCACTCTGAGGGGGTCGCTTAGCGCTTGGGCGCGACACAGCATCGAGAGCAGATGCAGCTGTGACGTGGCCGTGAGAAGCAACTGTGACGTCACCATGAGAAGCAACTGTGACGTCACCATGAGAAGCAACTGTGACGTCACCATGAGAAGCACCGGCGAAAAGTGGGTTCGTCTGAACGTGGGCGGGACACGCTTCATGACGACGCGTCAAACCCTGGAGAGAGAGCCAACATCCTTTCTGTGTCGTCTCTGCCAGGAGGGCCCGGAACTTGATTCTGACAAGGTACATTAATAGTCTTTTTGGGCAGAATTATGTTACGATGTATGATCATGGTGTCTCGTTCGGGAGGGTCAAATTAATGTCGTTTTTATTTAAGGTTATAAATAATAAAAACATTCAGATGTTAAGCAAGAGGACCTAAGTTTTCTGTGTTTGCAAACAAGTGTTGTATTTTGTAGAAATAAATATAAAAATAAAAAGCTGCAGCATTTGAAACGGTCGTTACTATTGGTGGTGGTGGTTGCTCTGCGTATCCAAAAGAAGGCTGTTCACTTGAAACCTGTGAACTATCTCATCAACTTGCTTACAGCGGAGCTAAGCTACTGCACAGACAGAAACCACACTCAAACATAGCATGCTGTGTAACCTGGTGTCACGGAGCCCCCGAGAAGACCAGAACACTTGCTGGACTTGCATTCCAGGCAGGAATTTGTAATTTGTTCAGGGTTCCAGTGAGAACTCACTTACCCTTCGTGAAGGACACCGTGCAACGGTGCTGGCACACGGGTCCTCCAGCTTAACGTCCTGAACATCACACACTGATGTGTCACCCTGCACGCGAAACACCCGAGTGACAGTTTATATCTGGTCGAGAATCAAACCCAAACTAGACAGTATGCATACATCTAGTCTATCCTGCTAGCCATCGTTACCACTATAATGCTGGACCGACTATCTTTCCCAAATCAGTAATCGGGAAATCCATTCCAAACTTCCCATCCTCAAGTCTGACTGGTGGAAATTTCTCAGCTCAGGAATGTCTGGTGAACTCTGCCGGGACGGTGTCGTGGAAACGGCACAAAAAGGTACGGAGCCAAGGAGTTTCCAAATGTGTTCAGTGTACACACAATTCGACAAAAACGATTAAAATAGTCACCAGTGGTTCTTGAGATGCAGCACAGTGTCAGGTTATTTAACATTTTACACCTCCACGTGAACCTCAGGAAGCATGTTTTTCACTCATCTCTATTCATAGCACCCAAGCCACAACATTTTCAACACTTGATTTGTCTGAAGCAAGTGTACGATCAATGTTTTTGATTACCTCCGCCACCGAAGGTGAAGGAGGTGATGTTTTCAACCCTCTCTGTCTGTTTGTTAATTTAGTGGGGCAACTTAGCATAACAATTGTGCATTTTGTAAGGAAAGCACCAAATTTGGCACACTAGTAGCCTGTCATATTATGAACAGATTTGGATATTGGGCCATCTCAAAATTTTTGATGGCAGTGGAGAATGGCTGCCACAGCCATCAGCGGCTGAATTTGAGATGGCTCAAGATCCAAATCTGTTCATAATATGATAGGTGACTAGTGTGCCAAATTTGGTGCTTTCCTTACAAAATGCACAATTGTTATGCTATATTTAGCTAAGTTTCCCCACTAATTGCAAAATGGAAGATTTTTTCAAGTGTATTGGTTAATCGATGTTGTTATTCTGTCTGTTTGTTTGTTTGTCACCGACAGGTCACAATTTTAAACCGATCTTCATGAAACGTCACCACATGGTAACGTTTGTCATAAGGAAAAATCCTTTTGTTTTTGAGGTCAAAAGGTCAACATAGGCCTAAGGTCAACAACTAAGGTGGTATTTCTAAAATCCTCAGTTTTCATCCGATTGACTTGAAATTTGAAGAGGATTATATATTTCATATCACTGAATTCAACCACCAATTATTTTGGAGGTCCACATGGTCCACAAAAGGTCAACATGGGCCGAATTTCTAAAATTGTCAATTTTCATCCGATTCACTTGAAATTTGAAGAGGAGTTGCACTTTTGGTCATTGGATTCAACCAGCAATTGTTTTTGAGGTAAAATTTGTTTTATGGCTTTTGCAGGTATCGTGCTCAGCATGACGTCTTCTTGTTTGTCTGTCTGTTTGTTTGTGTGCAGCATATCTCAAAATGTTGTGGACGGATTCAGATGAAACTTGGTGGACACGTTGGGTGTCTTACAAGGAAGAAATTATTCGATTTTGGTGAAGATCAAAATCCGAATCTGGATATGAAAATTATTTAATTTCTAAAGCGATTATTCACCATTGAGAGATAGGGCCAAATACGATATATAGCATGATATTTGAAAAATGTATTGAGCCCGATATATTCTCGTGGATCAGGCGTTGCGTGGCAGAAGTATGCGCGCTACCGAGTGCCCTTCCAGTTTAAATGAGATTCATATTTCCACAGCTTTTATGACCTTTGCCACTGAAGTATTCACCCCTGTTTGTCTGTCTGTGAGCAGGATATCTCCAAATGGACGGATTCAAACGAAACTTGGTTGACAGGTTGGATGTGTGACAACAAATTGATTCGATTTTGGTGAAGATACGAATCCAGATCCAGATATTGTAATTTTTTTTTTTAAAGTGATTCTTCACCATTAAGAGATAGGGCCAACAACGATGTCGTATATAGCATGATATCTCAGAATGTTGGACACGGATTATGACATAACTTGGTGGATGAGTTAGTTAGGTGACAGGAACAAGCCGATTCAATTTTTGTTCAGGTCTGGATGCAGATACGGCCTATCACTGGGATACAAAACGTAAACTGTTCAGCCGGGTAGAGGTATTCACTCTACCACCTGCCATTTTTGATACCCCACACACGTGAAGCGAAAAGCGGGCTAAGCAATTGGTTCATGTCTGTCTGTCTGTCCATCCGTCCATCTTCTCAGTTTATGATCGAGGAACAACCTATTTAAATCCAATGTTATATTTTGAACATGAATCAGAACTTGAATAGAAAGACGAGTCTGTTGTTTTAATGTATATTGGCTCTGAATTCGTCTCGATCACACATGCGCAGAGAGGAGTGAGATAACATTGATACTCTGTCTGCTTGCATGCCTACCTGGCAGTCAAACAAAATTTAAAATAATTCCAAACAGGAAACTTACTGTTTTTTAAGGAAGTTATAATTGACACAAACAACAGGCACAAACTAATGTAACGTGTTAGATCGGGTGGTGTAATAGCCGCTCGGGAAAATGGTGGTAAATCCCGAAATTTATTAATTTATACGCCTTTAAACCTCTTTAATTCTCGATTCATACTGAATTGAATAATATATTATTGACTGTCGAACACCAATCAGATTCATAGTACTTAGGGCCCTGTCACACCTTGACATTTTAGCCAGCGTATGGAAAGGTATCAAAATGCATGTAAAACGCTGGCGTACGCTGAACTATTGATGTTTTTTTTTTCCAGTTTTGGACGTATTCATAACGAGTTGGACGTATGTATAACGTGTTAGTAACGTACACAGAACGTTTCGATAACATATAGATAACTTATATCAACGAATGCTGAGCTTGTTGTCGGCGTTCACAACCTATGCCCAATGATAGTCTAACTTATGCATAGCACATGGCAGCGTATCGCCGACGATCACGTGGTGTAGCCTATTAAAAGGCTGCGGCTTGACGATTGAAATCACAACCACACTAGACATTGAAGTGTCAAGCCGCTGTCACACCTTGACGATTTAGCCAGCGTAAGCCGACGTATGAAAAATTGGCCGAATACGCTGGCACACGTCGAATACGTTATGGGTAAGTTTTATATACGTTAAGAGCACGCTAAAGTACGCTGGCATACGTCGTAGTACGCCGAGTACGTAAACAAATTTTCAGCATGTTGAAAATTTTTCGACATATGCCAGGGTATGACACACGTTCCGCATACGCTGGCCATAAGTTGTAGGCACGTTATGCGATCGTTGACACACGTCGACACACGTTACGTGTAAGTTACTCATAAGTCGAAACACGTCGAGGTAATGTTTAGCGTCAGTGTTCCAGACGCCCTGTTTTTTTTTTTTTTTCTTCGGCATGACGGTGATGTTGACACTTCGATTTCTTGTGCGGTTATGATTTAAATCGTTGAGCGGCAGCCTATTAATTATATTATATTATAACCGCACTATAAATCAAAGTGTCAACATCACCGTCATACCGAAGAAAAAAACAAACAAACAAAAAAAACAAAAAAAACCAGAGAGTCTGGAACACTGACGCTAACCTCGATGTTTTTCGATTTATGAGTACCTAACAAGTAACGTGTGTCGACGTGTGTCAACGATCGCGTAATGTGCCTACAACACGTTACTCATTGGTTAGAAATAAGTTTCGGGTATGCTAAACATTACTTCGACGTGTTTCGACTTATGAGTAACTTACAATAACGTGTGTCGATGTTCGATGTGTGTCAACGATCGCATAACGTGCCTACAACTTATGGCCAGCGTATGCAGAACGTGTGAGTCATACGCTGGCATACGTCAAAAAATTTCAAGCATGCAAAATTTGTCTAACATCTCGGCACACTACGACGTATGCCAGCGTCGTATATACGACTACGACGTATATACAAAACTGACCCCTAACGAATTCGACGTGTACCAGCGTTTTAGCAAATTTTTCATACGTCGGCATACGCTGGCTCAATCGTCAAGGTGTGACAGCGCCTTTACAAGAACTGAAGCCTTCACCCCTGTTTGTCTGTCTGTGAGCAGGATATCTCCAAATGGATGGATTCAAATGAAAGTTGGTGGACATTTTGGGTGTGTAACAATGAATTGATTCAATTTTGGTGAAGATCCGGATCCGGATCCAGATACTGTAATTTTTAAAAGTGATTCTTCACCATTGAGAGATAGGGCCAACAACGATATTGTATACAGCACGATATCTCACGATATCATATATATATATATATATATATATATATATATATATATATATATATATATATATATATATATATATATATATATATATATATACATATATATACAGGGTGTCCCTAAAAAAATGACATCATTTCGTAGTCTAATAACAAAGCTAATTCTTGCTCAAATGATCTCAAATTTTAACAAAATGTGTAAAAACTAACTAAGTTGAATATTAAATTCTTATCTCAATAAGAATCTACCAGGAAGATGGATTGGGCATGCCAGTGATAATGACAATGTGCTGTTTAAATGGCCACCACGTTCACCTGACTTGACACCTTGTGATTTTTTTCTATGGGGCTATGTGAAAGGACTGGTCTTTATCGCCCCTCTTCGTCCAAACCCAGAGGAACTTAAGCAGAGAATCACTGAGGTGCTGGAGAATGTTACGTAAGACATGCTACGGCGTGTTTGGCAGGAGCTGGACCACCGACTTGACGTGTGTCGTGCCACAGGCGGTGCGCATAGTGAACATTTACGAATTTTTGAGAAAACGGTTATAACATCTACATCCCTCTGAATCTCTTGTTTGAATTTTGATAAATAAATATTTTATTGTTCAACATGAAGCCTATTTACTTTCGTTTGCCTGGGACATGTAGTTACTTAGATATTCAAGTTTCAAATGATGTCATTTTTTTAGGGACACCCTCTACTTTATTTGATATTGTTAATGACTCTTTTATTCATGAAAATAAATAGCACGGAAACCAGGCACAAACATGTTAATTAAGGGTATGGTTTGGACAAATTTTAATTTTTGAAGTCCCTAACCTTATTTTCCCCCATTACCCCCCCCTCCCCAAGTTTGAGGAGTTGCGGTTCATAGGGGTTTTCAACACTCCCACCACTCCCAACCCCATGAATGGAAAGGACCTCCTGTATATAGTATACCTGAACATCGCGCGGGGTATCATGTTCTATGAACTCTGTAGTTAAAGGTTGCACAGTATTTATTTGTGACGTTTCATTTATTTTCGATTTTCAAATAATAAACTCATCGTTCATCACAATTATGAAAATATCCTTTTTTTAATAGTACTTGGTACATAATATTGCTTATTATTTGTGTACTTGCATAAATCACCAATTTTTTTAACATCCAGGAATCTCGCCTCATGGAGGAGCGAAACGACAGAAGACAGCAGGTTCACAATTTGACAGATGATCAATGCTGAACAAGCAGAGAAAGACGTCACATGTGAGTGATGAGTGCCAGAAACGAAAGAGTAGTGGGATTCGTCAGGGTAATGCAGAGAGAAGGGATAGGTATGGGAGAAAGCACGAGGCGGCGATGCTGAGCACTCCTGAGATACTGGAGGGGCACAGGACAACAGATGTAAAGAGTCAATTCCACAGATGAGAGAATAGAGGAAGAAATGAGAGGAGATGAATATTCAGCATATAATTTGGGTGGTGTAACAGGTTTGGGTTTCTGGAAGAAAGTGTGTGACCTGGGCAGGCTGGGGGAGAATAGAGGGAAAATGGCAGATGTGAGGTGATAGAAACAATGTCCACCAACCTGTCTGTGATGGGAGAGAAACCTCCTGCCTCGATATACCAATAATACAGAGAGCCTTGGACTCAAGAATTGTTCCCAGTGGAGAAACTTCACAGTTCTTTGCATGAAGGCTTTATATGCTCTAATGAGCTTTGAGTGGCTCAAAACGATTTAGCTTTGTGGAGAATACCCAGGCGCCAGCCACCGAGAGCCCAGTGTGGAGATGTGGTCCACCCAAGATGGCTTGTGTCAGATAGTGAGGCCGAGGATGTAAAAGACTGCACCTCTTTTTAAGCGATAGCCAGAGAAGTTGATCTGGGGATTCAAAAACCAATCCTTGCCTGGAAGGACAGAGTGAGAGCACTCTTGTATTTGTTCTTTATTTTTTGGATTCATTTTTTTTTAAATTTAAGTTTTGGGTTTCTGTTTCCTTTCTTAAACTGTTGTATCTGACCTACTTCCTCCATCAGTTGCTCTCTTTGTGTCTCTCATCTCTGTTTCCATGGTGGGGTTTGGCTTCTATTTGTAGGGCCTGGTTTTTTTTCTCTTCTGGGGTTGTTTGCCCGTTACTTTTTCTTGAATGAATCGTGCTGCTGCAAAACACACGATATTAATTTCTTTCAAGGTGGATGATTTTGAAATCATTTTTCGAATTGAATGTTTGGTCCGCCTCACGAAGATTCAGACCACATCATGAAGATGTGTGTGTGTGTGTGTGTGTGTGTGTTTGTGTGTGTGCACGTGTGCACGCTCTGCACCACCACTGGTCGTCATCTCCACATGCGGGCTCCAAGACCGAACAGAACCTTCCCTGGTCTCGAGGTACCCATCTCCACCCCAGCATGGAACCAGGACTGATGGACCAAGCTGTCTCCTCATCCGTGCTCAGTTTCCCCCTACGTCTCCAGAATGGTGATGAAGTCGATCCGTACGACCTCCCGTGTGACCTCTGCGAGTACGTCCGATCCCACCCGGGAACACTCCCACTTGCCCGGACATGGTGCTCCCATGGGACATGGTGCCCGGACATGGACCGAAGCTCAGTCCCACCTTTCCTTGGTGGGAGGGATTTGGTAAAGCCCACCAAGCCACAGGGCCAGGCCGTGTTGCAAATGCTTATCAAATGTTGTACTCACTTGTATGTTTGCCCAATTCTAAATTCCTGCCTCTAATTCTCTGGTCAAAGTCTACTGTAACTGGTCTTAATGGTTCCAGAAAACGGACTTGTCTGACTAATAAGGGCTACAGACAGCAACAACCTTTAGACTATGAATCAAATCTCAAAGCAGCCTATTTCAGTCCACAGTATAATAAAGGTCTCCCTCAACTCGAGAGATTTTATTTTTGGCATACTCACCTTGCTTGTCATGTGTGGGTTGGGAAGAGTGGGGAACCGTTGGAATTGAACCCACATCAGCCAGTGGAGAAAGAAGCTATTGTTTTACCACTGAATTAAGCAATCACTCAGACGAAGACCAGCACAATGAAAATGTGATTGCTATTCATTTTCAGCAATATGTAGATTCATGGCACAGATAGCTTTCTTATATACTCTGCAGCTTCAGGGAGTATACTTCTGAAAACCCTAATGGCCTGGATGGCATCACTGGACACTTTGGAATTTTTACTTTGATCATCTTGTACTTTTTATCATGTGGAAAGCTGATGGCCTGCTGCTTGCTCAGTTGAGTGGTTTGTGACTGGGTGGATTTTATTCCGTGGTGTCTCAATGTTAACCCAACCACCTGTCCCTCACCGGCTGAACCAAATTTAATGATTGTGTGTGTGTGTGTGTGTGTGTGTGTGTGTGCGTTAAAATCCTGAATTTATATATCTCTGTAGGGGAGGAAAGGTTGAGAGGTAGTGCACTTGCCTCTGAGCTATCTAGACAGGGTTTGTTAGATTCCTTAACCTGACAATAAACTCTCAAATTTGGTGTTTTGCAGGCAGGAAATTGCATCACAAAGTGCACTATCTTTGGGATAGATGTTATAAGCTGGGTGTCCCATCTGCTCGTGATATCTGGGGGGGAGTTATGAATATCCCATGGTGTCTTTCACAAAGAGCAGATGAGTGACTTGCAGTCCCAGCACCCTGATCAAATGACCAGTTCCTGCCAAAATATGTTCTCATCAATCAGGCTTCATCAGCCACTTCATGAAAAACTTGGGCCAAACTTCCGCCTCATCCAACCATGCAAGAAGATAAGATGAATTGGGACCATCAAAGGGCATTGATCAATTAAAACGCATTTGCATTTGCATTTTAATTCGAAAAATTACAGGGCATTGCCTTATTTATGTCATATTTTCTCTACTTACCCACTTTTGTGAATTATCACTGGACCCTATGTCAGAAAACCATACTCGGCCTGTGATGCTTCCAATGAAGGGCGGCTTCCAGGATGCCGAACCACTGATTACAACAGAAACAGAGCCGTACCGCATGGTTTTATATCCATATGGTTTGGACAGTGGTGTAATTTTTCATATTTTGGTCGCAAGCTCAGGAAAAAAAAAACAGCTTTGGCTTGGCCTCATCCTTCAGCCAGTAATCTGCTTATGGTAGAAAGCCAAATGCATGAGCAGTGACAGTAGCAGGAGGTCCAGTTGGTAGGAATGTCAGCCATTTATATGTTTTGGTGAGCTAAGATCAATAAGGTGGCAGATTTGCAGTTTGCAGGTGGGGGTTATAAGTTTAGTGCCCAACCTATCAAAAGAGCTGAGGTTTGTTGCTGACCCAAAATTTAACAAATAATATCCATAAAGTTCATAGAATACCTTATTCCGCGCTGTTTTGAGAAACAAGGACACGGGCGGGGTCGACAAGCAGCAAATTTAATTGGTCGTGATGACGTAAAATGCCATAATATTTTGTCCAAGTATTGCTAAACGGACGAGTTTCGAAAGTGCCAATGAGGCGATTTGTGTTCTCCAGTGTTCAAGTATATGTTTCAATTGAAATAAAGTAAAGATTTTAAAGGTCGGTGAAATTATTTAATTTTTTTGAAGTTTACCGCTGTCGATGCATCGTCTTTTACACCACCTTATTTTAACACGTTACATTAGTTCTTCATGCCTGTTGTTTGTGTCCTTTATGACGTCTTTAGAAACAGTTTCCTGTTTGGAATGATTTTCAATTTTGTTTGACTGCCAGACAATCAGGCCAAGTAAAATAGTTATCTCACTCGTCTCTGCGCATGTGCGATCAGGACAAATTCAGAGCCAAAGTACTGCTAAACTACAAGTTCATGAGCTCACCTGGAACATAGTTCTGGGGAGCGTATGGAATGGTGCATCGTGTGTCCGTCAGTCAGTCCATCTGTCCATCAGTCCACAAATACTTGTAACTTCTCTGAAACTACACATCTGATTTCTACCACAACTTTCATCACTCTGTATGCACATCACCCAAAAATATGTATTTGCTTTCTTCTCCAAAACTACACACACAATTTCAATGAAACGTAACCACAACCTTCAGCACCCGTGATACAGGAAATTATTTAAACCCCATTTTTGCTTTGAGTGGGTGGTGCTTGGTCAAACAAATTTGTCAACATTGAGCAATATTAACATGATTGTAATTGATTTTTGAGCCTCCACTGATGAAGTCGCCGAAAGCATTATGTTTTCAGATTGTCCGCCCGTACTTACGTACGTCGGTACGTAATCCGTCCATGCTAATTTCTCTGTTTGCTCTGCAACTGTTTATCCAATTGACATAAAATTTTCAACATAGGTTTGACGACTCATGTAGAATGTTTTAATTATAATTATGATGTCATAGGTCACTTGGTCTGGCAGCCATATTGGACTGAATGAAAATCTTTATAAATAATTATTTATCTTGAACCGCTTCATCAATCGACGTGAAACGTCACAATTATGATGGAGTAGTGATGGGGGATATGCATTTTAAATTTCAACCTCATTGGACACATAGAGTCTGGCAGCCAGAATTATGAAATATTTTGAATCTGGGTTCAGGGATTTAAATCAAACTTGGTACAAGTCTGTATAATGATCTAATGATGCATGTAGAGGCATATCTGGTGATGTCATGACATCGAAGAGTGCCTTTCCTCTTATAAATTACTCCTTCAAAAGGATTATTTAGATTTTATTATTTGGAGTTTGGAACATAGACATTTTCTTCCCTTAAGTTTGTGAATAGAAAGTATCATTAAGTATGTGTTTATTTCATTTCGTTTGAAACCTACAAAAGTATTTTGTCTATAGATCTGCGAGGTCGTTCGATGAATTGATTAATGGGGTGCTGTGAATTTTATACCGTGGCATACATTTCAGAATCCTTAACTTGTTCAGTTGAAGTTATGAATCGAATAATGCAATTACTCTCATGTTTCCAAATGCACTACAGAATTTAACAATATGATAAATAGTCTTATGATGCTGACATATTTACATTTCTGGTAAGTTGTTTCATTTGCATGTTTGACAGAAATCATAAACAAAGCAGTTTAGTGGAACACACATTGTTTGTTTTTGGTCATCCTTCCATTTTGTTCTGAGTTATGCCATGTCACTACCTTTAACCACACGCAGGACGAAACTGGAGCTTTTCTCATTGACCGCGACCCCACATATTTTGGTCCCATCCTCAACTACCTGCGGCATGGGAAGCTGGTTCTCGACAATGAACTGCCTGAAGAAGGCACGTGTATAAAGCAACGATGCTGTGTTACATGCAGCGATGGTTTTTAAAAAATAGCCTACAAATGTGAACCTGCAACGCTTCAAATGAAAGGGATCTACGTCCAATGAACTTATCTCGCATCGAGCTGAACTATAATTGAAAATAATGATGACCTTTTCTTTGCACAAGTTCTTCATTGAAGAATCTAGTGATGAAGCAGAATGTTGACCAATATTAAATGTGTTTACCACGTTACAGGACTATTGGAGGAAGCGGAGTTCTACAACATAGCGTCCCTCATTGCGTTAATTCGGGAACGGATCTGGGAGAGGGATTACAAAGCTCGGCAGGTTCGTTTGTATTTCTTGTTGTGATTTTATACGTGCTGTGAGGGAGAGAACCCCAATATACATTGGGCTCCCATTGTGAAATGTAATGAAATGTAATGAAATGCTAGCAAGTAATGGTTTCAATGTGAGAAATAATTTGAGGCCAGTAGGTTTGATGGTAACATTAGCTTTAGATTAAAAGAACAAGTAACATGAATGAGAAATCACTCATAGAGTAATACTTGGCAAAATGGAAGGGCACTCGGTCGAGCGCATACCTCCGCCAGGCTGAATAGTTTACATTTTGTACGCCACTGATAGGTCGGATCTGAATCCGGACCTTAACTAAAATCGAATAGGCTTGTTCTTATCACCTAACCAACTCATCCACCTAGTTTTGTCACAACTCATCTACAACTTTTTGATATCTCCTGCGATACATATCTTTGGCCCCATCTCTCAGTGGTGAAGAATCACTTGAAAAGTTCTCGGATCATCACAAAAATCGAATCAATTAGTCCTTGTCACACTCCCAACATGTCCACCAAGTTTGATTCGAATCATCCACAACTTTTTGATATCTCCTGCGATACATAGCTTTGGCCCCATCTCTCAGCGGTGAAGAATCACTTGAAAAATTCTCGGATCCGGATCCGGATTCGGATCGTCACAAAAATCGAATCGATTAGTCCTCGTCACACACCCAACATGTCCACCAAGTTTGATCCGAATCATTCACAACGTTTTGAGATATCATGCAATATCGTTTTTAGCCCCATCTCTCAATGTTGAAGAATCAGTTGAAATATTAAATAATAATTCTCGTATTCAGATCTGCATTGGGATCTTCATTAAATGGTATCAATTGTTCCTAGTGGCACTCCCAACCTGTCCTTGGTCAGTCACCAAAAAATACACAAAATTTCAGAACGATTGCTTGAAAACTGTGGCCAAAAATATTGTGACAAACACAAACAGACCGACAAATGCTACAGATCAACATACTTGGCAAAAAAATTTTTGCCAAGTAACAATACACAGGTAAGATATTAACAAAAGAGTTTAGATGAAGATTACAGGAAGGATAGAAACAATAGCCCCTATTCTATTACAAGGGTAAATAGCAACGTTTTGAAAATATTTCAGGACATTAGGTGAGGGCCCTGTCACACCTTGACGTTTTAGCTAGCGTATGGCAACGTATCAAAATGTATGTAAAATGCTGGCGTACGCTGAACTACTGATGTTTTTTTCAGTTTTGGGCGTATTCATAACGAGTTGGACGTATGCATAACGTATTAGTAACATACAGAGAACATTTCGATAACTTATACCAACGAATGCTTAGCGTGTTGTCAGCGTTCACAACTTATGCCCAACGATAGTCTAACGTATGCGTAGCGCGGCAGCGTATCGCCGACGATCACGTGGCGTAGGCTATTAATAGGCTGCCGCTCGACGATTCAAATCATAACCGCACTAGACATCGAAGCGTCAACATCACCGTCATTTCCTGTCACACCTTGATGTTTTAGCCAGCGTATGCCAACGTATGAAAAATTTGCCGAATATGCTGGCACACGTCGAATATGTTGTGGGTAAGTTTTGTATATGTTAAGAGCACGCTGAAGCATGCTGAAACACGCTGGCGTATGTTGTAGAACGCCGAGCTCGTCAACAAATTTTAAACATGCTCAAAAATTTTCAATGTATGCCAGGGTATGACACGTTCCGCATACGCTGGCCATAGGTTGTAGGCACGTTATGCGATCGTTGACACACGTCGACACACGTTACTTGTAAGTTACTCATCAGTCGAAACACGTTGAGGTAATGTTTAGCATACCCAAAACTTATTTCTAACCTATGAGTAACGTGCTTTGAACCTATGTGTAACGTATCTCCAACGCATATTGACGTATGTAGATGTATTTGATTGACGTCTTCCGGATGACCACAGAACTTACTGAACGTGTTTCTAACTTACAGCTACCGTATAATGGCGTATTGGTAGCGTTTAGGGGAATTGGTATATAAAAATAGGCTTCACAGGAGGAACTTCACAGTGTTTCAGACCCCATGTTGAATAGATGTCCATGTCAGTAGTAGTAGTAGTAGTAGTATCAAATTGGTTGGCATTGGTCTTCGAAGAAAACTTCGAAGAATGCTGCGAAGAAGTCTCCTGGCCGTGGCCGTGGACGCGGACGCAAGGAGGATCCATCATCACCCACACCCTCCCCATCATGCTCACCTACTACTACTGACATGGACCTACTACTACTACTACTACTGCTGACACGCTCACCTACTACTACTACTGATACTACTGACACGGACATCTACTCAACATGGAGTCTGAAACACTGACGGGTTCCTCCTGTGAAGCCCATTTGTATATACCAATTCCCCTAAACGCTGCCAATACACCATTATACGGTAGCTGTAAGTTAGAAACACATTCAGTAAGTTCTGTGGTCGGCTGGAAGACATCAATCAAATACGTCTACATACGTCAATATGCGTTGGAGATACGTTACACATAGGTTCAAAGCACGTTACTCATAGGTTAGAAATAGGTTTCAGGTACACTAAACATTACCTCGACGTGTTTCGACTTATGAGTAACTTACAAGTAACGTGTCTCGACGTGTGTCAACTATCGCATAACGTGCCTACAACTTATGGTCAGCGTATGCGGAACGTGTGAGTCATATGCTGGCATACGTCGAAAAATTTTAAGCATGCTTAAAATTTGTCGACGAGCTCGGCGTACTATGACGTATGCCAGCGTGCCTCAGCGTGCTCTTAACGTATGCCAAACTTACCCATAACGTACGCCAGCGTTTTAGACAAATTTTTCATATGTCGGCATACGCTGGCTAAAACGTCAAGGTGTGACAGGGCCTTTAGATGCCAACAGGAAGTTTAGACAAGGGCATTCGGTGGAGAAAGTTGAAGCAAGATGCCCCCCATGTATATATTCCGATCCAAAGTCAAGTCTCATAGAAGAGCAAGATCATAGAATGGATCAGGATGCAACAGAACAAAAGGAACAATAGAAGGAAGGGGAAATCGCAACAACAGCAGGATTGAAGGATACAATAGAGGAAGACTTGGACAAATGAGGAATGAGGGGTAGCAGAGGATGCACAGGGTGGAAAATATGGATACAGAAGTAAACTCAGGAGGGAAAAACTGGAGATTTGGGAAGAGGTGGGCTTGGGGGGAGAGGGGGAGGGATTGACGGGGGTAAAAAAGATCATAGCTTTAGTTGGGGGATGATCTGAGATGGAGGTGAACTAGCTGTCATGAAAACCTGGACGAAATGATGAGGTTGAAGACAATGTATATGTTGGTTCTCCATTTGGGAAAAAAGCGGAATGAATGAGTGGAGGTGAGCAGTTATTCTGGATAATGGTAGTTTCACCAGAAGCGGGTTCATGGTGGACTGTGTGCACTTTGTAGTAACGTGTGGAGCGCGGTTACATTTTAATTCGAAAATTAGGGAGGGAGGGGGTGGACAGAGCATGGAAAGAGGACAAGGTACAAGACCAGAACGGAGGCCCTAACCCTAACCCTAACCCTAGCTGTTAGAGACTACTAACCTGTCTGCGGCGTGAATGCAAGAGGCCCACAGACACAATTACATCATGTGAGATTCCAATGATCCTGAAGGCCTTGGTTTCCACAGCGTCAAGGGAAGCAAGGTGTGATGTAGGGGTACCAGCCCAGGAGGGAGAGCAGTACTCCATCAAGCTGCTGATGAAGGCCTTGTTGGTTGATAAAAGTTCAGGTGTGCCAAGGAAGGACTTTGCACGTAGGAGGATGCCCAGTTGGTGAATGGCTTTGCTATGTGG
The DNA here is from genome assembly GCF_056783735.1 of Eptatretus burgeri. Classification (NCBI taxonomy): domain Eukaryota; kingdom Metazoa; phylum Chordata; class Myxini; order Myxiniformes; family Myxinidae; genus Eptatretus; species Eptatretus burgeri. The sequence goes on from NC_140975.1 coordinate 33,840,613, forward strand.
TTAGCACAGGAGAGGTCATGGCTGATGATGAGGCCTAAAATTTCAAGAGACCGAACCTCTTCCAGTGGCTGACCAGGGGTTAGTTTGACGATCTTTTTGGAGTGACAGGGTGACACAGTCACATTTTTAAGGATGGAAGGACATGCTCCATTAATTAGACCAGCATCTAATCAATTACAGACCAGCATAGAGTGTTGCAGCCACAACCTGCCTAGCTATTGGATGCGGTACAGTACAACACAACGTGGAGTCATCTGCAAAACAGAAGAGAGGGTTTTCCAGAACATCAGAGAGTTCATTAAGATCATCAGAAAGAGGAACAAGACTAGGCCTAAAACACTGCTTTGGAGAACTCCAGCCTCCACTGGGAGAGGGTAGGAGATGGTTCTATTCATAGCAACACATTGACTGCAAGAGTGGAGGAAGTCAGAAATCCAAGAACAAAGGTCGTCAGAAAGCCACAGGCAGAGATGGAGGTTGGCAAGCATAGCAGGATGCGAGAATGTATCAAATGTCCAGCAACATGGTCACGCACAAAACTGTTGGTTGTGCCTTCGGGTTTTATCAGCAACACAACCAAACTGGTTAATGGTTTCTGAAGTTTGTGCAAAAAGCCAATCGATGCAAATAGAAAATTTAGATGAAGACAATGGATCGTGTTAATTGCAAAACCCTGCAGATTGGAACTATTAAAATATTGGTTGCACAGTGCATGTCGTTGCCTGCATGACTATCTAAAATGTCATTTCCTGTGTGTCCCATAAGGTTTCAAGGCACTTGTGTGTATTAATGCAGGAAATGCCAGTGAAACACATCTATCGTGTGCTCCAATGTCATGTGGATGAGCTTACTCAGATGGTCAGCACCATGTCTGATGGCTGGAGGTTTGAGCAGGTAATATCAACAAAGTTCTACATTTTCTTAGAAAACGTCATGGGATGTACAATTTTATTTGCTTTGGTCACTTGGTTTAGTGTTTATCACTTGCTTTGGTCTTCTTCTTCTTGCATATGGCAGTTTGGCAGCTTGGCTGCCAGGTAGCTATCATTTTGTTGGGGCACAACTGTGCCACTAATGCTGTGCCCCAATACCAGCTCACTGGTACTCATTTCACCAACCTCAGAAGGATGACAGGTTGAGTCAACCCCCACCTGATGTTATTTCAGTAGCCAGTGGGGCTCAAACTCAGGACCCTTAGATCCCAAGCCAGCCACCCTAACCACTGAGCCAACACCAGGCTCAGCAATGAGGCTCAAACTCAGGACCCTTAGATCCCAAGCCAACCACCCTAACCACTGAGCCAACACCAGGCTCAGCAATGAGGCTCAAACTCAGGACCCTTAGATCCCAAGTCAGCCACCCTAACCACTGAGCCAACACCAGACTCAGACTTACTTTGGTGTCACCCATATTTAACATTTTGTAGGATGAATAACTCATCTTGCTGGTGAAGGCTAGTGTCAATCTGCATCAGCAGACGGGTAGAAAGCTTGAATCCTCAGGTTCTCCTTGCTTCTCATGGCGGTTAACATACCTCAGTCAACATTTTGTTGATTTCACCAATTGTACCGTGTTGTCATGCTCACTCTATGCCTCCTCATGTCATGCTCACTGACCTCCACCCTTACTGTGACATTTATGACCATTTTTTAATTGGTTGGAACTGGGATTCGTGCCATTCTTTGCATGGTGCATCCACTAGTTGTTTTCAGATTTGGTGGTCATTGCTGTTGGGCCATAGTTGGGATTTCAACACATCTCACACAATCCGCCATCAAACCTCAACCATGTACGTTCCATAACTCGTCATTCCACAAAATCTGTTTCCAGTTTTGGGGCCCCACAACACGTTGCTGTAGTGTTAAATTATTTTTTTCGAAACAAAGTGGAGGCTTATGGAAGAGCTCAAACCCAGAAAATAACTTAACAAAACAGCTGCAACACAGTGAAAAGCAGTTTAACACACCAACAGCTGGTCAAACACTTGGAATATGTCTTTTAGTCGTGACAAATCTTTCTTTCTCTCCATCCTCTCTCTCTCTCTGTCTCTCTCTCTCTCTCTCTCTCTCTCTCTCTCTCTCTCTCTCTCTCTCTCTCTCTCTCTCTCTCTCTCTCTCTCCAAAAGGGCTGTATGGTAAACCTTCCTATCAATTTTCTTAACAATCCACTTGCGGAAGTTCAGTCATTCAAACTCCTGGGTATCACTATCAGCCATGATCATTATTGGGCAAACCACATTTCAAAGTTGGCCTCCAAAGCCAGTTGCCGACTCGGGCATCCTCCGGCATACAAAGTACAAACCCTTATCCACCTACAAGGCCTTCATCTGCAGTTTCATGGAATAATGATCTCCCTTCTGGGCTGGCTCCCCTGCCTCGCACCTTGCTCAGATTGATCCCCATCAATCCCTCTCCCAAACTCACCTCCTTCCAAATCTCTAGTTTTCCTTCCTGAGAGTCTTCTTCTGTAACCACATTGTCCACCCCCATGCAACCTCTCATACCCCTCTTTCCACCCCACTTCCCTTATTTGTCCAAGTCTCCCTCTATTTTATCCTTTAACACTGCTGTTGGTGTTTCCCCCTTTCTACCGTTCCTTTTGTTCTGTTCCATCTTGATCTGTTCTGCGTTCTCACTCTTCCACGAGCCTTCACCTAGTAAAGTATACAAAAAGAAATCAGTGAGGTGGACCAACACAACAGACAGTCACGAGAGGAGGAATGTATGGGAAGAGGAATGATAGGGTAAGGGGCTGGGGGGAAAGACACAGCATGTGAAGAAATAGGATACAAGCTTATACACAGAAATTGAAGGGGACCAAATGAAGAAGAACGGAAAGCCAGGGATGAAGACGCAAATGGAACAAAAAAAAAAACAACAACAAAGGATTGAGGGAGAGGGGAGAAAACGTAATGACCTGGAAATCAATGGGGATCATGAGTATGAATGGAGGTGGTGCACCGCGATATTGAAGCCCTGGAGGGAAGAATGAGATTGAAGTCTAAAGAAGCTGGTTCCACAGATGAGGGAAAAGAAGACCAAATGGGTGGAGGTGAGTAGTGAGCATGGATTTTGAGAGCATCCCAGAAGTGGGTTTCTGACAGAATGCATGTAATCTGGAGAAACCTTGGGGGAAACCAGCCATGAAAGGGCAGAAGGTGCAAGACAAACACCTGTCTGTCCTGTCTGCTGTGACCACCAACCTGTCTGCGATGTGTGAGATTTTAAATGATTTTGAGAGCCTTGAACTCCATGGCATCAAATGTGTAAGGTGTGAGGAAGGGTCGCCAACCCAAAAGTGGAGGCAGTACTCCAATGAGCTGGAAATGAAAGCCTTTGCAGCTCATTGGAGTGATGCCTTCTACAAGTACAGAAGTTTGTATTCTTAGGTTGTTAGAAACTTGTATTTGCCACTTAGAAAGATTGGCACGATGGAGAATGCCCAGTCAGTGAATGAGTTTGGAGACCTTCTCCGATAAGTGGTTTGCCCTTTAGAGACTGTGATTGATGGTGAACCCTAAAAGTTTGATCAATTCTTCCAGGAAATACAGCGTTTCAAAAGTAACAGTTCATTGAATGAATTACTTATGTTTCATATTCACAGATTTGGGATAATGTGTGAATGGGGTCAGAGGGGGACAAAGGAGGAGGGGTTGTGAAGGAGTTGGGGGGGCATGGATATGCAGGAGATGATTTACTGAAGGGTACGAATCTGAGCGAGTTATCCATGGTCATCCCGGGTTTGTTTTCGAGATCCCAAGGTCAGCAAGACAAATAATCGATAACTCATCAGGAAGTTCAAAGAAGTATCTGCTGTGGGAAGGAAAGAGAAGCTGATGTTTGGGCGTTGGTCCTTCTTCATGGCAAAAGAGCAAACCCTAAAACCTACTTTACTCTGTCCAAGTGTTAACTTCTGAAACATCAGCTTCTCCTTGTTTCCCTTGGTGGCTCGCATATTTTAATCAACATCTCCACACAGTGAATCCACAACTGTATCAGTAGATCATCCAATCAGAAAGAGAGAGAAGGGAGAGAGAGAAATGGTCAGTTGGTAGCATCATCACTAAGGGGTGGTTGTGTGGCTGATCCCCTGTACATATTTTGAATGTGACAAAAGGTGCTGGTCATACGTCGCATACTCTTCATAAAAAGACACTGGGGTTTTTGTCATCCACCAACTAAAGTATGTATATCTCGTGCCATCTATAGACATAGTGTTTATTGTCAGGTCACTCGCACGGGCTCTTGCTTGAAAGACACCAAGCGAGAATTTCCAGCCATGTATTTCAGACAACCAATTCCCCTCAAAAGGACGATGTACCCTCTGATGCAGTGCCTCCTGTTGATATTTCACCAGAATGACAGCTTCATTCTGCATTGTCAGCCAGTTTGTGAACGTCTCCATGGATGTGATGTCCTGTCCTCCTCCAGCTCCTGAACATGGGCACAAATGTGAGCAGCCGAGGTGACGAGCAGCCAGAATTCTTGTGCGTTGTCTCTCAAGAACGGCAAAGCTCAGTGAGCGAGCCAAACAGAGCAAAGGTAACGCAGGATAGATTGAATACGAAGCTTTTAAGAGAGAGAGAGAGAGAGAGAGAGAGAGAGAGAGAGAGAGAGAGAGAGAGAGAGAGAGAGAGAGAGAGAGAGATAGAGATAGAGATAGAGATAGAGATAGAGATAGAGATAGAGATAGAGATAGAGATAGAGATAGAGATAGAGATAGAGATAGAGATAGAGATAGAGATAGAGATATATTGCATGTTCTGTTCAGCCTTAATTTTACTGCATTCCAATCAATGTTTGTTTGTTTGTTACTTCCAAAATCAAAGATTTTTCAAGTATATTGGTCAGTTAATTTTGTTATTCTGTCAATCTGTTGATCAATCGCCTACAGGTCACAGTTTTAAACCGATCTTCACGAAACTTTACCAAATTGTAGAGGTAGCCTCAACTGAGAAGCCTATTGATTTTGAGGTCAAAGGTCATCTTGAGGTCAAATTTCTAAAATCGTTATTTTTCATCCGATTGACTTGAAATTTGAAGAAGATTTGTATGGTCCATCACTGAATTGGGAAACCAACTATTTTTTTTATGTAAAAAGGTCAAAGGTCAACTCAAGGTCAAACTTCCAAAATCATCAATTTTTATTTCAACTGAAAAATTGTCAATTTACATCCTATTAACTTGACAATTGAAAATGATTTGTATAGTCCATCACTGAACTGGGAAAGCAACTATTTTTATGTAAATACCTCAACGGTCAACTCAAGGTCAAACTTCGAAAATCATCAAATTTCATCTAATTAACATTAACCTGACAATTAAGTAGCAATTGCAAAGTGCATCACTGAATTTTGAAACCAATTATTTTGAGGTCAAAAGGTCAAAGGTCAACTCAAGGTCAAACTTCGAAAATCATCAATTTCAATCTGAAAAATAATCAATTTTCATCTGATTGACCTGAGCTTTGATTAAGATTGTCAATTTTAATGTTAATGAAATGCACAATTTGATGTATCCATGGCAACCTTTGGAGAGGGGGGTGGATTTTGCAAGTTTCATGCTCTGCATGACATCTTTTTCTTGTTTGTTTGCTTATTTATTTATGTATGTATGTATGTATGTATGTATGTATGTATGTATGTTTGTATGTAGGTGTTTATGACATTTTCTAATATATACAGCATTAACATTTCTCGTAAATGCATGAAACCTGTTTCCTTGTAGAATGAAGATGAAGACAAAGATTACGACGTGAATGATTCCGATTCTTCTGGCTAAAAAGGGTTCTCAGTTATTTCGGTATAACAGAATATTGTGTGCATTGCATTCAACATCCCTAAACACAAGCAAACATAAGGAAATCAGATACAGGTGGAGGCCATTCAGCCCATCATGCCTGCGGCATGTCAACACCACACTAATTTATCAACACAAGATCAAAATATGAAAATGCAAAATGTTTTTTTTTAATTAAGTGTTTTTTGTGTTGTTTTTTTTTGTAGTTTTTGGAGATTTTTGTATTTTTTGCTCCCAACCCCCCCCCCAGGGGAGGGGGCATGGGCTTGGTTAAAAAACACACATCACCCACACAACACCCCTTGACAAGACCCCCACCAACAGCACTCCATGCACATGCACACAAACACCCATCATTGCTCAAGCTACCTAAAAGTCCGATCAACATCCCTATACCCCTCCATCTCCAAAACTTCCAGGTACCTATCTAATTCTAATTTAAACTTATCTACTTTTTCTGCTGCCGCTACCTTTCCAGGGAGACCATTCCATGCATTAACTACTCTCTGAGTAAAAGTCCCCTGCCTTACTACCGTCTTAACTTTCCTCTCCACTTCTTGCTTTACTTTACTCTCAGGCTACGGCCCCTGGTCCCATCACTGTCTACTTTGCTCAATAATAATCAATCTGCACTTATTTTATCTCTACCTTTCATTATCTTAAACATCTCTATCAGATCACCTCGTAACCCTCTCCTTTCTAGTGAATAAAGCCCTGTCTCCTTCAGCCACTACTCATAGCTGAGTCGATCTAAGCCCGGAATCAATCGAGTAGCTCAGGCACCCCTCTCTATGGCATATATGTCCTTCCTGAGTTGTCGTGACCAAAACTGCACACAACATTCGAGATGTGGCCCTCACTAAATTCCTGTACAATGTTAACACCACCTCATTAGATTTATAAATGACCCCCCCCTCCGAATACAACCTAAAACCCCATTTGTTTTACCGATCACTGCTTGGCACTGTGCTTCCTGCTTACCTCCCATGTATATTACCACCCCCAGATCCTTCTCCTGTGTGACACGCTCCAAAATTACCCCTTGCATCCTGTAATCTCTATTTTCATTGTTCTTTCCCATCCCCCAACACCTTACACTTGCTCAGGTTAAACTCCATCTGACAATCTTTTGCCCAATCTATGCAAGCATCAATACTCTTCTGAATCTGATCACCACTCCCTCTGCTATCCACCTTACCTCCAAGCTTGTGCCATCTGCAAATTTGGAAAGCTTACTCTTTCGGACCAATAAATCATAAATAGTAATCGTTCCAAGTACTAATCCCTGAGGTACCCCGCCACTTCCATCCTCCCAGCAAGACATCCTCTCCGATATTTCCATCCCATGAAAGTAAATAAGACAAGTGTGAAGACGACGATGGTTCACGAGCGGCATTTGACAATGTAGGTTGTTTCAGAAGTTAAGCATGAGACAATGTGATAATGTTTGACCAAGTTATAAAAATGAAAGACATGTGCATGTATGAGATGTGGAGGAGGGTACTGATATGGAAGGATTTGAAGGAGACAGATCATCATGAGAGTGGTCAAAAGAATGATTATTGAAGGTACGGAGGAAAATGATTTTGTAGCGACAGGAGGGCTAATGGACTAAGCATTTCTGAATGAGACAGGTGTGGAAAATAAACCTTGTGAATAAGACAGAGGCAGAGGAGAGGAGATTGGGACCATACTCTGTACAGAGCGTTGGTGCTGCTTAAGCAGTCCCCTGGCTATTGATCACAATCTTGGACTGGTCAACACTACAACACAGGATACCAGCATGCTGGCACTCATTTTGCCAACCTCGGAAGGATGACAGGCCGAGTTAGCCCCACCTGGTATTAATTCAACAACTGAGCAGGATTCGAACTCAGTACCCAAGGATTCAAAGCCCACCACCCTATCCATTAAGCCAACACTGGTGTTGGTGTTGAATAAGATGAATTAGAGGAATATATCACTATGAAGAAGAAGATGAACACATGGAGTACTTGTGATGGAGAAATAAAGAAAGTGATACATTTTAAAATGTATTTAAAAGTTTCTGAAGGAAGAGGTGTTTCATTCAATGAAGGTTATTTTTTGACAATATTGAGAAAGGGAAGGGATAAGGAATGAGGTGGAGGTAGTGCAGGCAGATTGAGTTCATGTTTTTAGTGGAAAAAAGTTTTTTTTTTTTTGGTTTGTTTGTTTTTATTTTCTTGAAACAAGGAGGACGAATAGGATAAAGTTGAGGAGGCTGAAGGGACAATATTTGGGAGAAAAGCAGAACGAGGCATGTGGCTTCAGAGCAGGGAAATAATTTGCATGTCAGTGAGCTGAGGACCAGGCCTGAGTAACGTGAACACAAATTCGACAACACAACACAAAACAATGTGTGGTTTAACACGGAAAATTGGACAAAAACACAAACAGCAACACAGGGACAAAACCAGAATGACACTTAGTCGAGCACATACCTCTCACATAATTTTGTCACATAACTCGTCCACAACTTTTTGAAGTATCATGCTGTATATCGTTTTTGGCTCCATCTCTCAATGGTGAAGGATCACTTAAAAAATTTAAAAATTATCGTATCCATATTCGGATCTTCATCAAAATCGAATCAATTCTTCCTTATCACACACCCGATGTGTCCAAAAGTTTTGTCCGAATCCAACCATAACTTTTTGAAACATCCTGCTCACAGACAAAAAAACAAACAAACAGTCAGACAGACAAACAGACAGACAGGGGTGAAAACATAACTTCCGTTCAACTTCAGTGGCAGAGGAAAGAACCAATAGATCTGGTCTGGAAAATGTAGCTTGGATGAAGTGGAAGGTGGAATTACCGATCCAATGTCCACGTATAGCAGACCCTGAACCGGAAGTCCAAGTTGATAGAGGTATTTCCAGCTTAAGCCAGAAACACCTTTATTAACTCTAAAATCCTGTTTCCCTGCTGCAAAAAGATATTCCCCATAAACTGTATGATGGATGCCCAAATGAGGTGGATGGTTGGCAGGCACCCATCTATTGGTCAGAACCCTTGTAGCAATAATTCCTGATGTGAAATAAGAGTTCATGGTCACATTCCAGTGAAGAGGTACTATCTGAAATGAGAGCGAGAGATGAACCTTCAGAGTTTAGGCTTTATTCCATTTGATTGGAGCCGCTTCTGTGGGCACACCGGGGAATACAGGTTCAGCTAGGAGTACATAAGCAGTAACGTATACATGTGCAGTTAATCATTGCAGACAATCCGCGTAAGCACGGAGTTCGATATAATCTCCATTCTCACCAGTCAATGAGCACCTTCAGTTAACGAGCATCAAGTGGACAGCCGATGTCAATAGCAATGCCCCGGGGACAATCACTCGTGCCGCAGAGACCTCCCCTTATACGCGAGACGCACAACATGTGATCCCGCGTCATGTCCCTCAATTCACGACAATTCACCACATTCTCCCCACCTTTAAAATGTAACTAGGGGCCCATCTTACACACCATGATTGCTTTAGCACTATAGGAGTATACATTTCAAGCAACGCGGACTAATAGATCTACAGAAGCATACATGCCAAGCAGTGATTATTTTGAGTTGTAGGAGCATGGAAATGAGCATCGATATATGATATAATGGGCATATAGGAGCATGAGCAGCGAGAATGCCGATAATCCCCTTTACAGATTGAGTCGTCGAGGGGGCCTTATTCATCGACCTCTCCGGGAGTAAACGGCAGTTTCACTTGAGGGAGACTCCCGATCCTCTTGGTGAGCCTCGACTTGTGCCGGGGATGACTCCTCGATCGCTCTCGGGTGGAACGCGGCAGCCCCGTCGCCTGGCGGAGTTCCTGGGGAAATGTCAGAAGGAGGAGTGCCAGAAGGTGGTGTACCGGCGGGAGGAGTACCTGAGGGAGCCAGATGGCGAACCGACACAGTGGTCTCCCTGCCATCCGGGAGCCTGACATGAGCATACTCTGGATTAGTGTCAATGAGTTCGACCCCCTCCACCAGCGGTTCATACTTGCTTTGTCGTACCGGGCGTTTCATGAACACTGTACCGGGGTGGGTCAGCCAGTTGGGCACCGTTTGACCGTCAACATAACGTCGTTGGTGAGTAAACATACGTTCGTGAGGAGTGGCATTTGTGGACGTGCAGAGCAAAGAGCGTATGGAATTCAGAGCGTCGGGAAGAGTAACCTCCCATCGCTCGGGGCCCAGTCCTCTCGATTTCAGCGCCAGAGTTACGGCTTTCCAAATAACTCCATTATACCGTTCCACCTGCCCGTTTCCCTGTGGGTTGTAACCCATCGTTCGACTAGTTGCTATGCCGTGCTCTAATAGGAATTGTTTTAGCCCGGCCGACATGAAACACGGCCCTCTGTCTGAATGTATGTACGAAGGTCTCCCAAACATAGCGAAGAGGTCAGAGAGACATTTCACGACAGTGCCCGAGGTCATATCCGAGCACGGAAACGCGAAAGGGAACCTTGAATATTCATCAACAACGGTGAATATGTATCTGTTGTCTGTTTCGGTCGGCAGGGGCCCTTTGAAGTCGATGTTTAGTCTCTCGAAGGGGGAAGTGGCCTTGATCAGTCTGCCAGATGCCGCGCCATAGAATCTGGGTTTTAGTTCAGCACAAACAGGGCATGAAGCATTCATTTGTTTAATATCTTCAACAGAATAGGGAAGATTTTGTCTGCGTACGAAATGTGCCATCCTGGTTACCCCTGGGTGGCACAGAGACACATGGAGGTCTTGCAAAGCCTGACTGATTGTTGCCGAACTGTAGACCCGGGAGAAGGTATCTGCAGCAGGGTTTTCTTTCCCGGGCCGGTAAACAATGTCGTATCTGTAGCAAGCTAGGTCTATCCGCCATCTCATAATTTTTTCATTCTTAATTTTCCCGTTATTTTTCCCATCAAACATGAATGCCACGGATCGTTGGTCCGTAACGAGCGTGAAGTGGTTTCCCAGTAAATAATGTCTCCATTTCCGCAGCGCTTCAACGATGGCGTACGCTTCCTTCTCTATCGCTGAGTGTCTCTGCTCGCTTCTAGAGAGAGTTCTCGAGAAGAACGCGACCGGCCGCCCAGACTGATTAAGTGTAGCAGCTATGGCATGATTTGAAGCGTCGGTCTCCACCACGAAGGGCACCGAGCTGTCGATCGATAAAACCACGGACTTACTGATATCATCCTTGAGATTGTGGAAAGCTCTTACAACAGCGGCATCTGGTGGAAAGTTTTTGCAATGCACTAGGGGATGTATTTTCTCGGAGTATTGCGAAATCCATCTCGCATAGTAAGCGAACATCCCGATCACCCGGCGCATTGTCTGCAAGTCCTGAGGTGGTGGAAGCTCACGAAGTGGGCGCAATCGCTCAGGATCAGGCTTAATTGTGCCGTCGGCTATTGTGTAGCCGAGAAGGTCAATTGACCTTGCCGAGAATACGCATTTCTCGTAGTTGAGAGTCAGATTATATTTTCCAGCAATGCTCAAGAATCTGTCCAGATTCCTATCATGTTCCCTCTGATCCCTACCGCACACTGTGACATTATCCACGTAAACAAAAGTGTCTTTGAGGTTTTCATCTGAGATGATGTCGTCCATAACCCGTTGGAAGCAAGCTACTCCATTCGTGACACCGAATGGTATCCTTCTGAACTGGTAGAGGCGCCGCCCTGCCTGGAATGCAGTGTAAGGTTTGTCTTCCTCTCGGATGGGAATTTGATGATAGGCGCTTCGCAAGTCGATGGTACTGAATACCTTATAATTGGCCACGCGTTCGACCATCTCATCTATGCGCGGCAGGGGGTAGGCGTCGAGTTGGGTGAAGCGATTGACCGTTTGGGAATAATCGACAACCATTCGTTTCTTATGGTTCTGACTGCTGGTTACTAACACCTGTGCGCGCCATGGCGAATCGCTCGGTTCTATAATTCCCTCCTCCAGTAATCGCTTGGTTTCCGAAGTGATGAAATTCATGTCAGCAGTGGTATATCGCCGCAATTTGATCGCTATCGGTTTGCAGACCGGCGACAAGTTAGCGAACAGCTGGGGGGACGTCACCTCCGCGGTGGTCAACGCATTTAAAATTAGACGAGGCTTGCTTCCTCCAAAGGGTATTTCGACGCTCGTGTGCTGCTTGAGGACATTATGACCCAGAATTACGTCTGCGCACAAATCACGAAGCACCAGTACCTTTACATCCCGATGCGTGTACCCTTTACGTCCAATTCAACATTGCAGTACCCTCGTACGCGGGATTGTAGTGAGGTGGCGGCCATGCATACCGTATTGTCAGTCGGGTGGATTACCCATTTCCTGCCCTTCACTAGCGAGCTGTTGACGAAACTTTCAGAGCTACCGGTATCAATCAGTGCCTCAGCCATATGCCCGTTAATTCGTACGTTGATGATAGCCTTGGATAGATTCCCCGGGAGGCTGCAGTCAATTTATTTTGCGAGTAGAGAGCCGCAGAAGTGGGTTTATTTCTCCTTAGAGTAGATTTACATACCCTGGCATAATGCCCTTTCTTGTCGCAATTCATGCATGTGGCATCTCTGGCGGGACATTTTTGACGAGGATGCCTTTTGTACCCACAAAAGAAGCATTTACCAACCGGAGCAGTTGCTGAGGAGTTTGACGAGGTCTGGGTATCCGGCTCCTCGGGTGTTTCTCCATCCCCTATGTCTGGCTGTGTCTGTGCCAGTGGGGTTCCTTGGGTTCCCATCGTAGCAGCGTTCATGAGCAGCATCGGTGTCCCAAATGACTCAGATTGCTGCTGAGCCGTATCCATCGCTCGAGCCTGATCGACTACCTTGTCAAGAGTGGGTTGCGCTTTCTCTAGTAAGCGTTGCCGTATGTGGGCTGATCTGAGTCCTTGGATGAATGCCTCCCGTGTGGCTTCCTTTCGGTGTTCCTCGGCGCTTACCGCCCGGAAGCTGCCGTCTTTTCCCAGCTGATTCAGAGCTTGCAGGAACTGATCGATTGTCTCCCCGGCTGCTTGCTTGCGTGTGTTGAGAAGATGTCGTATGTATACCTCGTTCTTGGGCTTCACGTAGAGCGCTTGCAGCACCTCGATCGCTGCTTCGTAAGTGTCGCACCCCGAGAAGAGCCTGTACACGCCGGGCGAGACATGATTCACGAGAGCGGCGAATTTGTCAGCTCCCTCCGCGATGATGGTCAGATAGTGTGAGAAGGAACAGAACCAATGTGACCATTTCATTTCTGCGTCAGTCGCGTTCGGGTCTGCGTCGAACCTCTCTGGTTTGTAGATCTTGTCCATCTTTGGTTGAGAGAGCCGAGAAAATCAAATGTCATAAATTGAAATGAGAGCGAGAGATGAACCTTCAGAGTTTAGGCTTTATTCCATTTGATTGGAGCCGCTTCTGTGGGCACACCGGGGAATACAGGTTCAGCTAGGAGTACATAAGCAGTAACGTATACATGTGCAGTTAATCATTGCAGACAATCCGCGTAAGCACGGAGTTCGATATAATCTCCATTCTCACCAGTCAATGAGCACCTTCAGTTAACGAGCATCAAGTGAACAGCCGATGTCAATAGCAATGCCCCGGGGACAATCACTCGTGCCGCAGAGACCTCCCCTTATACGCGAGACGCACAACATGTGATCCCGCGTCATGTCCCTCAATTCACGACAATTCACCACACTATCAACCTGGATAGTCATCAAGTTATTGACAGAGTCCTTGGAACTGTGACACCATCTGCTTGGAAAGGCCAAAAGATCTTTACTTCGTTTTTCCGTCATGCAGAATTCCGAGTCCTGTTGTCTGCAGCAGGTTCGTCCATGCATTAGATGCGCTGAGCATGAACCACTATGGTTTTGGTCTCTTCTACTTATGACTTTTCGCACCAATTTTATAATGACCACAGTCTTACTCGTGCCATTAATTACCATTTTCCAATCCGAACCGCGCACTAGGCCGACACACCAGTGGTGGAAAAACAAGATTTATTGCTAACTAAACGGACGAATGAAGGAGAAGAGGAAAATGTACAGGCAGTTCTTTTACAATTATGTATCTCTATGTGCCCACAATATCTCAACGGCTTTAAGCGATACCTTATCCACTCATACCACGAAGCACAAGACAGGAAGATAGGTTCCAAGACATAAAAAGCTCCCCCACACACAGTGCTTGCACAGGGTGGCAATGATTTGGAGAGAGAGAGAGAGAGAGAGAGAGAGAGAGAGAGAGAGAGAGAGAGAGAGAGAGAGAGAGAGAGAGAGAGAGAGAGAGAGAGAGAGAGAGAGATATATATATATATATATATATATATATATATATATATATATATATATATATATATATATATATATATATATATATATATATAGATATAGATAGATATATGTCAGGCTGCATGGCGCCCAGGCCCCATAACTCGTCTTTGAGGGACATGCACAGTCGTATTGCTCTGTTCACTCTGAGGAAATGTTTGTTCTCTTCCCATCCCTCAGCCTTTATCAGCTCACGACTGTGAGTTTTTGAGTGTTCATTAGCTCTCCATCCATCATCTCACGGCTTATGGCTGCTTCTCTCAGCTTTGAGCTCTTTCAAGAGATTGTCATTCCCAGCCTTATCTCTTACCTTTACGCATGGTCACAGGGCCTTGCTTTTTACCTTCCTCAAGGGGTTAAACATCTCATGGTCACGCTTGCGAAGAGTGAGCATTTAGCCAAATTAAAAATTCCTGCCACCTTTAGACGAATGTCAGGTCTGGACAGGTAATTCTTGAAAGACGTGCACCACAAACGTACTCCAGCTGACCCTTTAAGTATCTGGGAATGATTGGGGCCATTTTATAATCATAGAGATATAGTTGTGGTCCTCGCCCAAAGACCAGTTCTTGTGTATGATAAATGGGATACGCCGAACAGCTGACTTAATGCCCTCTCTGAATGATGAAATGTGCTCTAATTTACAGTGCCTCCTGCAGGTACAACACCATTATAGATATTTGTAATCAAACTTCATACAATTGCTGATCGAACTGAGATTTGGGGAGCTCAAAAGAGTGTAGACATTCCCAGATAATCTTTTTGTAAATAATTTTTCCAGAATCATTCCTTAAATTGTAGTATTTTCTAATTTTCCTAACCTTTTCAATGTCAGTGATAATAAATTGCTCGTTATGGAGCAAACATACAGGAAAGCTTCTTAGAACAAAATAATGACAGCAGGGAATGGCAAGAAATGAAACAGCTTGTTGAACTACTGACATACATATTGGATAAACCGTAATGAAATGAAATACAAACAAGGAAATAATAACTGTATTTAAACTTGAGTGACCAAAAGAAGAAAGAGCATGGGAGGGAAGAAGAATGGAAGAAAAGAAACCTTTGATTTTAAAATTAAACTTGCATGGTGGAAAAAACTCTGCGATTCCAGATATAGCAATAGGAGGGTTCATACTTCACAGTCAAGTTTGTAAATTCACAGTTCTTGATGAGCTGCAGATTTCCCCCACCAGGAGAGATGTGATGAAATCGAGATTGCCAGTTGGGAACCATGAAAATAATAAGGAAAATATCATATATATGGAGTACTGGAATCTCTGCAACAGGTTTTTTTATTTACAGAATAAAAACATTCAAGGAAGAACTTACATTCGGACAATGGAAAGACAAAAGCTAGTTAAGACAACATGTAATGACAGCAGTTGAGGTATCTGCCAAATGTTTTTTGCAATCCACTGCAGCCATGAAAACACCAATAATGGAAAAAATCTTAGAGATTCAAAATGCAAGGAAATGAACAAGAAGTTTCTAAACAACAAGCAGAAAGAGAAGAATGACAGTACCAAAGAAAATAGAAACAGACAAGCCATTCTTTTCCACTCATCCCTCCAGAGCTTCAAGTAGGCAGTGCACCACCACCTCGTGTCGTCCCCAATTCTGACCCATGATTTTCATTACCCCATTAACCCTTCCTAGCACAATCCTCTTACTTGCTGATTTCAGTGTTTCCTCCTCTTCTTTCTCTTCCTTTCCTGTTCCTTCATTCCCTTGCTGGTTGTGCCCAATTGTTGCCTCCCTATCCCACTGTAAATTTATAACCTTACTCTTCCATTAGCCTCGCTCTTGTAGAGAAAAGACAAAGGAAAGTATACCAATGAAACAGTGCATCTGGTGAACATCTCTGAAAGTTTTTCTGACGGCATAAAAAAAAAAATGTAAATCAATAAATGCTAAGTGCAAGAGAAATATATTTTCTCTTCATTTTTCCAGAAGCTGATTTAATGTACAAAGATGGTCCAATGTTTGGGCTCCACGTCTGAAACGTGCTTGCTCTCGTGGTTGGTTGTCCAGTTCACTCGTGAATGTCTGATTTATAACTTGCGTGAACAATTCGTAAGTACCTGAGAGAAGGCAAGTTGGATGGTAATTCTTCAATCAGGTCCATCTTCATCTCATTTTTTGTGGATGAGTATGACCCAAGTTTTATACCAAATGATTTTATTTCCATCTTCTAGACACTTTGTAAATATACGTAGTTTTTCAGAGTATTTGTTGTCAAGGTAGGCTTCATCTTTGATTGCATCCAAAACTATTTCCTATCTTCT
Source organism: Eptatretus burgeri (assembly GCF_056783735.1). NCBI lineage: Eukaryota > Metazoa > Chordata > Myxini > Myxiniformes > Myxinidae > Eptatretus > Eptatretus burgeri. The sequence goes on from NC_140975.1 coordinate 33,857,006, forward strand.
CGGTGCCTTTCTCCTTTTCATGCTTTATGATGTAAACTGAATCTTATAGGCAGTCACCAGTTGGCTTCGTTGGTTTTTCATTGACCTTGAAATATCAGTAAATTGGACTTTCTCATTGTTAAAATAATTTTTCATGAAATATCTGCCTATGATCTCCCCATTTTGTTATTTTAGAGCAAAATTCACAGTATGTCCTGTCATAGCACCCCGCTTGTGAGGTTTCAAGCTTCTATTGTTCTCTATTGTTACAAGTTCATTTAGTCCTGAAGTTTCTTATGTCTTCTCTTGCCTTCTTCCTTATCTTTTATAAATCCTATTCAGTTCACAGCATTAAACGGTTTCTTTAACTGTCGTACCTCCTTTGTATTAACTTCCTATTATTTGTTTTGGCAAAGTTTTTGGTTATTTTCTGATTATTTCTTCTTCATGGTAGCTTTTCCCTTCTTTCCATTTGCCAAGGCTGTGTCTTTTATCACCTTTGTTAGTTGATGGTTTTACTGTGTTCGTCAACATATGATTTCTCTTTTCAATATTTGAATCTGTTTTGTGAATCCAGCCCAATTTAGACCTGATCTTCTTTTGTTCATGCAACTTGGATTTATTGATTATTGTTCAAACTTTTCTCACAGTATGGCTTTGATGTTTCTCATTCTTAGTGCTCTTTGTAGATTTGGGTTGTGTTCTTACCAGTCAACGGCTGCTGCAATTAATCAAATGGTTTGGCACAATCACATATGTTGTTTAATTCCTGTTATTGACCAAAAAAGAATCTATATAATTTATAGTTGTCCCACCCATGTACATTTCCTTGATATCTTCTGGTTTTTTTTAAAGGTGTTCATAATGTAGTATGTGTTTTTAATAGCAAATTCCACTTCCTCTTTTGCTTCTTTTTGCTGATTCCAATTTTTTGACAGCTTATTTATAGTGTCTAAATTGGATGGATGTGTGGTGGGTACCCCATATTGGTCAAATTGTGTTTTTTTTGACAAGTTATTAATAGTTATGTTTAACTTTTGCACTGAATCATCCAATATGACTGTATTTTGTTGGACTAGTATTTGGAAGCTCCTCCACTTAGTCATATATTTCATCCATTTAATCATCATTATGAGTTGTCATAGACTAACTTGCTCAATATGTACAGAATATGGACAAAACAACAATTACCAATAAGAGTATTTAATGATGAGTTGAATGACAGCCTTCTGTTTGTGTCTCCATCATAAAGGTTATTTATAAAACTTGATTCTCGTCTTCTTTACATCCATGGTAAGCTGTAATATACACCATCAGTGAATTTGATATTACCACAAAATTTACACCTTGTAGTTTAAGTATGAGAAACATTAAATGAGATGAGGTAATAACAGAATAGTGCTCTGAATTCACCTGTTTCATGCATCTTCACATCGATACAAAGAGCATGAATCAATCAATATATCGACTGTGTTTTGACTTGATTATTGAGAGAATCTATGTGAAAGGTTAACTAAACTCGATACCATTCATACTCAAACCCATGAAAATCATACTCAAATATTATATATATAAAGATATATTTTAATATAAAGCTCTTTCTAACCACTGACTGACTGACATTAAAGATTGGTGCCTTCCGAGTGACCTAGAAAGATGAAATTTTGTGTGCCGATGGACATCACAGCCACTACGCCAGAAAAAAAAAATCACAGATCGTCGGAAAACATCCATAAATGAAAAAAAAAAACAATGCAGGTGAGTGACCCGAGACAACGGGGAAGCATGGCAAATTTGTGTGCCGATGGACATCGAAGCCAATACACCAGGAGAAATCACAGAACTGTCAGAAAGCATCCATAAATGAAAATATAAATAAATTAATGAAAATAATTAAATGAAAAATAAAATGCAGGTGAGAAACCCAAGACAATGGTGAAACACGGTTCATATGCTTACACAATGTGTAAGCACACCTCACTAGTATTATATAAAGCTCATTCTAACCACTGATTCACTGGCTGACTGACTTACTGACTGACTCACTGACTGATATTAAAGATCGGTACCTTCTGCGTGACATAGAAAGCTGAAATTTTGTGTGCCGATGGACATCGAAGCTGGGATACCCGATAAAAAAATCACGGAATCGTTGGATAACATCCATAACTGAAAATATAAATAGATTAAAAAAGAATGAAAATAACTCGATGAAAAATCAAATGCAGTTGAGCGACCTGAGACAATGGGGAAGCATGTTTCATATTGTGTAAGCACACCATATGTATATATATATATATATATATATATATATATATATATATATATATATATACATATATATATATATATATGTATATATATATATGTGTGTATATATATATATGTATATATATATATATATATATATATGTATGTATATATGTATATATATATGTATATGTATATATATGTGTATGTATGTATATATATATATATATGTATATGTATATATATATATATATATATATATATATATGTATATGTATATATATATATATATATATGTATATGTATATATATATATATATGTATATATGTATATATATGTATATATATATATATATATATATATATATATATATATATATATATATATATATATATATATATATATATATATATGTATATATATATATATATATGGTTGCAGTTTTGCAAGAACTCGAGTAGACATATCCAATACAAAAGGGTTCCCTCGTGTAGTTAAGTCTCCAGCAATTTTGTTTAGCTCAGTCACCCCTCACCCTCATACTGGTGTGGTAGGAAAAGATGTGTTGTGGATGTAGTTTGAACTATCCCCATTGTTCTCTTCCTCATTCTCCAACTCCGTACTCAAACGTTATTCTCAAACACTTATTCTCCAAATCAATTCTCAAACAATTCTCACCTCTTTACAGATTCCAACCACAGACCACATTCACTCCACAAAACACACCATAAACCACACAAATCCATTCAGACACACCTCAAAGGCACACATCAAACACGTTCACCACAGAACAGCCAGGCCGCCAGTGCTGCTAGCGTTCTTATCGCCGTGCCACCAAATCACCAGCATTCTTAGTGCTGTGTCGCCAAACTGCCAGCCATGCCAGCGTTGTTCGAGCAGCCCTGCCCATCACATCCCTGGAATGAATCACGATGACTGGATCGCAGAGTGCCAGCCTATCGGCATCGCTGGCTCACAGGAAGTGAACATGAGAGCTGACAGGAGCCTGGGCCCGGGAGATCAGTTCACAATGAGTTAGAGTCAGAGTTCTGGGGAGTTTGAATGGAGGAGTTCAGCAAAAGCAGCCCTCGGAGTTCAGAGTTGGTTGGTCGGTCGAACAGAGGTGGTGATCGCATGGAGATTCCATGGTGGGCCACGACAAGCATTGGGTGCAGAGGATGAAATGGAATGGGTGCAGAGATACAAGCTGCCACGCATCAGTACCACCTCCCCACGGACAGTACCTCCTATGTGCCTTATGAAACCAACCACAACTCCCGAGCGTAGAAAGGGGTCAACAGTGATTCTCCATGGAACTGAAGGCGGCGAACAGCCATGGATATGTAATGGGAGAACAGCCATGAATAATGTTGTCAAATTTTATTTTGCAAGCAGCATATTTTTCCCTCTTTTAAGAAAATTGGACCTCTTCGACCCGATGTTGCACCTATATTTCGTAGTGGGTGGTATAAGTAACTCAAAGCTTTGACTCTGTATGAAAGCAAGAATGCAACACAATTAATCTTTTTAAACTCCATGAAATATTAATAAGTTGATCGATAAACGTAAACTTTTCCCATCACTGGGGACGAGTATTTTCTCTTGATGCACCGCAGCTTGATCTCTCCAAAATCCTTCCCAGAATCCAGTCCATACAAGTGCTGAAAAGTGTGGGGGCCAGTACACATCCCTGATGAACTCCAGTAACAATTGTAAATAAGTCAGAGATGGTACCACCACATCTCACAGCACTCTCAGTATCAGAGTATAGTTCAGACATCAGATTGATCAGTTTTGGTGGCACCCCACGAAGACCGAGAATTTTCCAGAGGGCATCCCGATTCATTGAATCGAATACCTTGCAGAGATCAACATAGCTTGCAAGCAGCTCCTGCCGAAACTTTCGTCTACATTCGGTGAGGACCCGGAGAGCAAGGATACTGTCAATCATTGACCTCTTTTGTGTAAAGCCTGACTGCTCTGGCCGCTGGTGCTCAAGCAGATGGTGGCGAACCTAATCAATAACTATTCGAGCAAAGACCTTGCCCAGGACTGAGAGCAGCATCACCCCTCAGTAGTTGCTGCAGTCATGGTGATCACCCTTCCCTTTCCAGAGAGGGACAACAAGGCCCTCTTCCAGTCACTTGGGATGATATCTGTGTTCCAGGCAGAGCACAGAACTGCATGCAACGACACGAGTACATCATTTCCCCTAAACTTGAGAAGTTCAGCATGGATGCCACTGATCCCAAGAGCTTTACCCCATTTTAACCGGTTCACCGCATTCTGTGTTTCCACAAACTAAGGTGGATCACAGTTGATTGGAGGGTCAGCAGTGGAGATAGTAACAGCCCTGACATCCAACTCAACAGCTGGTGCATCAGCCTGGTACAGCCGCTCAAAGTAACTGGCCCAGCAGGCCTTCACTTTGGACTCCTCTGTCAAGATCCCACCACCCTCCGCTCTAACTGCAGTACACCGAGGGATGGGCTTGGAACAACGCAATGCGTGAATTCCACTAAAAGCAGGATGAGAATCACTTGACCATTAGCTGTGTGGATCTCCTTTAAGTGTTCTATTTCTTCCACTAGATCCTCAGACACGTCAACACTGCACTGTCACAAAGTACTACAGCTTGTTCACGCATATCTTCTTGGTTCAAGTTTTAGGTATTTCCACATGACACCAAATGTCGCCTCCAGCTCCCTGGCTGCCTCATAATGCCTGGTAATGTTTCTGGTGATGCGAGTCCAGAAGAGCATGGAAAACTTGACACTTGAAACAATATTCCGGATTGCAATCTATCACATCTTGGTTCATTGGCTCATCTGAAAATCTCTTCCTTCCTCTTTATCTTTTCTCTGGCAACATCATTTAGGTTACCATACTAAGGCTCGCAGCAACAAGCTTACTCTCAGTAAAAAGTGCATCCAAACTCTCTCTCTCTCAAATGCTTGAGGTCCTCAATTAGGCTTTTTATATTCTCAACCTCAATATCCAATGTCGCATCTCTTGCTTGCAGAACTGTGGTCCTGAAGTTTATTTCCATGGGGAATTTAAGCCAAGTGGAGGCCATGAGGATACATTCAAACAAATTCATGTAGGTCTGAATGCTGTTTAGATCCGATCGAGTCCCTGCTCTCAGATTCAGATCCTGTGTGGTTTCAAGGGCCTTCTTCATTCCTGGAAGATGAACTGCAAAAGGCTTAAAACACTGTCTACCTGAGTAGGCCAACGTGTGTCTGACATGCTGTGCAGAGAGCAGCCAATATTTTCCTTCAAAATTTCCCATCTTTGCGGGCTCGAGCTGAACACATTGAAGAATTTCTGAACAACTCCAAAAAATGTAATCATGTTTGGAGAACATTCAGCGGCATGAACACCACACATACTTAAGCTGTGACAAGCATAGAGTGAGTATGTGACTAGTGGGTTGTCGTTCCGAATATGAGCTTGAGTGCCTTTGTAGGAGCCACTTCTGTTGCTACCATTGTCAAACCGTTAACTCCAGCAGTCTGCAACCGGTATAAGGTGCTTTCTGAGGGTATCACAGCTCAGTCCTGCAATAACTTTGCCTGTTTTTTATTTTATTGCAATCCACAAACTCAAAGAATCTTTCTTGAATATCGTAGTTCTTATTTTCATCATTCAAGTGAAGATAGCGCAGAATAAACACAATTTGTTCTGCATGTGCTGAGTTCTACATTGGCTTAAGAAAAGGTTTTCAGGAATCTTTTCATGCAGCCAGAGTACTTTGGTCATTGACAATTAAAAGAATAGTACTTTGAGGTTTCTCGTTTGTTCGAACCGCATTTGACACATTTTAGCGCAACACCATATACTAATATACTGCCTGGTGTTGGCTTAATGGTTAGGGGTGGTGGGCTTTGGATCCTAGGGTCCTGAGTTCAAATCCTGCTCAGCTGTTGAATTAATACAAGGTGAGGTTAACTCGACCTGTCATCCTTCCGAGGTTGGCAAAATGAGCGCCAGCTTGCTGGAATCCTGTGTCGGAGTGGTGACCCATCCAGGATTGTGCCCAATAGCCAAGGAGACTGCGTAAGCAGCACCAATGCTCTGCACAGAGTATGGTCCCAATCTCCTCCATATACTACAGTCGTTTTAACTTGACATGTAATCAACTTGCAATCGGTGATGTGTGATTTGAGATTCCATCACTTTGTTGAGATATTCTTCAAGGATTGGATCATATTGGCTGATCAACTCCAAAATGCCGAGAAAATTACCATTTCTTGGATCACGAATGAGATGACTTTTTCCCCCCTCTAAGTTCCAAGCCTCTTTCCCTAAGGAACAGTCACATCAAGAATTCTGCATAGTATTTGTTTCACATGTGCTGCCTGACTCTGAATGCCCTGCGAGAGTATCTGGTCCATGGTAACGTCACACTTGAGGCGTTTTCCCAAGTTACACCATTCAATGGAGCACATTCTGTGGCTACTACTGTTTCGGTTTTCAGGAATCTTTTCATACAGCTTTTTCCATTTCTGTTGAAAAGAGTAGCCTGAAGTTGAAACTCGAGCTGAGAGACTTGGTGTTGAGAGCTTACTGAAAAGACAGAAAGCAAAGCAAAACAATGCTTGCTTGCTTTTGCTACAGACATTTAAAGCCACTTTTCCAAACTGGCCTCCAAAGCCGGTCGCCGACTGGGAATCCTCCATCATGCAAAGTCCTTCCTCGGCCCACCTGAGTTCCGGACCACATACAAAGCTTTCGTCCGCAGCCTGATGGAGTACTGCTCTCCTCTCTGGGCTGGTACTCCTACCTCCCACCTTTCTCGGCTTCACGCTGCGGAAACCAAGGCATTTTGGATCATTGGCATCTCCCGTGATGAGGCTGAGACTTTGGGCCTCTCACTCTCTCACCGCAGGCAGTTCGGTGGTCTTTCTGTCTTCTACCATCTCCTCTCCGGTCTCGTCCCCCTTGCTCTGTCTGTGATTTGTCCCCACCATATTTCCGCAGGGCGCTCAAGGTCCGCCAACAATCTCCTTCTGGTAAAACTACCAAATTCACGAATCACTGCTCACCTTCACTCTTTCATTCATTTTTCCCCCGCCTTTGGAATAAACTCCCACACTCTATTCAATCCCATTCTTCCCTCCAGGTCTTCAAAACAGCTGTTCACCACCACCTCTTATCTTCCCCCATCTAAAACTTCGATCTTTTCTACCCCCGTTAATCCACCCCAAACCCACCTCCTTCAAATTTCCTGCTTTCCTTCCTGAAATTCCCTGTAATGTCCATCTTGTATACCCCATGTTCCCCACCCCTTTCCTCTCCCTTCCACTGATCTCTTAATGTCTCTGTCCCCCACTGTTTTGCCCTTCCCTCTCCCACCCCTCTCGTCTCATGCCACCCTTGCTGTGTGTTGTGTGTTAGCTCTCATACGAGCATCGACAATGTATACAAACAAAATAAGACAAGACAATTTTTTCAGACAAGTACATTTTCAGCGTGTGTCAATTTAGTGTCAAGGAGGCGAATGGGAAAAGAACACCCAACCGTATCATCAGGAAACTGCGAAGGATAACTTTCAGATTGACTTGAAATTTGAAGAGCATTTTCATGTCGGTTCACTGAATTCACCTACCAATTAATTTTAAGGTCAAAAGGTCAACAATGGCCTAATTTTTAAAATTAAGAGACGGGGCCAAAAACTAAATATTTCTCTATACCTCAAAAAGTTGTGGACGAGTTATGACAAAACAAGGTGGATGAGTTGAATAGGTGACAAGAACAAGCAGTTTGGATTTTGGTTCGGATCCAGCCCAAAAGTTGAATACAAAACGTGAACTGTTCCACCTTGCAGAGGTATGCGCTCTACCGAGTGCCATTCTACTTTGTGCTGTTTTGCTAACTTGTCACTCCATTAGTGATTTTTAGCTCGCCTGTTCGAAGAACAGAGAGCTATAGCGATACCCCCGGAGTGAGCGTCAGCGTGAGCGTGGAAATGTTAAAGTTTTTGGTGCAAGTTATTTAGAAGCTTGCCATTCATTTTATATGTGTATTAAGATGCTGAAATTTGGCATGGAGGTTCCTTTGGGGTATATTATTTATGTAGTGAAGCTGAAATTAAAAAATAATTTTAAATGTTTTAAAATTTTGACCTGTTTTGAACTTAACTTTTTTGAAGCACATCAACGTTAAAGTTTTTGGTGCAAGTTATTTAGAAGCTTGCCATTCATTTAATATGTGTACTATGATGCTGATATTTAAACCGGGCGTAGTGGCGTGCGCCTGTAATCCGGCTACTCGGAGGCTTGGGTTGGAGGATCGCTTGAGGACGGGAGCTCTGCGCTGGGCCGCGCTATGAGAGGGTGTATGGCAGCCCGGAGTCATGGCGAAACCCAACCCTTATCCCTGCGTCGTAAGAGGCGACCAGGGTTGCGTCAGGAAGGGCATCCGGCGCAAAACCTGTGCCAAATCAGTATGCGGATCATAACAGATGATCCGCTGTGGCGACCCCTAACGGGAGCAGCCGAAAGACGAACAACAACTATGATGCTGATATTTGGCATGGAGGTTCCTTTGGGGTATACTATTGCTGTAGTGAAGTTGAAATTAACAAATGATTTAATTTTTTTTTTAATTTCAACCTAAGATAGTGTCAAAGCAACCCAATGCTCGCCTGTTTATACTAGACGCTTGCCATTCATTTAATATGTGTACTAGTTTACTGATTACAATATACAAATACATCTATTGCTTTAAAATTATTTGGATCATGCTTCACTGCAATGCTTTATAAAAAATATTATTAGACTAGTCTTTTAAAAACGATAAATGTATAAACAGGTGAGCATTGGGTGGCTTTGACACCAACTCTGGTTTATTATTCTGTCTGTCTGTTAGTCTCTCTGTTTGTCGTCTACACATCACAATTTTAAACCGATCTTCACGAAACTTCACCACATGGTAGAGTTTGTCATAAGGAAGAAGCCTGTTGTTTTCGAGGTCAAAAGGTCAACATAGGCCAAAGGTCAACAATTTAGGTGGCATTTCTAAAATCCTCAATTTTCATCCGATTGACGAAGTTTGAAGAAGATTTATATTTCAGGTCACTGAATTCAACCAACCAATTATTTTTGAGGTCAACAAAAGCCAAAAGGTCAACATAGGCTGAATTTCTTGAATTGTCAATTTTCATCCGATTGACTTGAAATTTGAACAGGATTTGCAGATCAGGTCACTGAATTCAACCAACGATTATTTTTGAGGTCAAAATAAGCCAAAAAGTCAACGTAGGCTGAATTTCTTGAATTGTCAATTTTCATCCGATTGACTTGAAATTTAAAGAGGAGTTGCATAATGGTCATTGAATTCAAACACCAATTATTTTTGAGGTCAAATTTGTTTGATGGATTTTGCAAGTATTGTGCTCTACATTACATCTTCTTCTTGTTTGTTTGTCTGTCTGTGTGCAGGATATCTCAAAAAATTGTGGATGGATCTGGGTGAAATTTGGTGGGGAGGTTGGTTGTGTGACACAGACGAACTAATTAGATTTTGGTGAAGAGCCTGATCCGACTACTAGAATTTCTAAAGTGATTCTTCACCATTGACAAATAGGGCCAAAAATTATATACAGCACGATATCTCAAAAGGTGGTAGACGGATTCGGATGAAACTTGGTGGACACTTTGGGTGTGTAACAAGGAAGAATTGATTCAATTTTGGTAAAGATCCGAATCCGGATCAGATAATTTTAAAGTGATTCTTCACCATTGAGAGCTCGGGCTAAACCGGTATATAGCACGATATCTCAAAAGTTGTGGACTGATTCGGATGAAACTTGGTGGACAGGTTGGGTGTGCGACAAAGACAAATTGGTTCGATTTTGCTGAAGATCTGAATCTGGATCTGGATACGGGAATTATTTAATTTTTAAAGTGATTCTTCACCATTGATAGAGGTAAAACGAGATATAGTGTGGTATTTCAAAAATGTATTGGGCTCGATATGTTGTCGTGGAGGAGGTATGCACTCCACCAAGTGACCTAGTTTTTTCTGTGGACCAATTTATCCCTATATGACCTTCAATAATGTTCATACTGATTGGATGTAGTGTTATATGTATGCAATTATGACGTCATAACGAAGGCACCTTTGACATCATTAAAAAAAAATCACACTTATTCCTAATCAGGAATACTTGCCATGTGCCAAGTTTCGATTTTTTTCCTTGGTGCAGTTTCAGAGATGCAGAGGTCCAAATTTTTTATTTTCATCAAACCTGGCTGCCACATCATGTGACCTATGATGTCATAATTATCATTAAAACATTTTACGAGTAGTCACACCGGTGGTGAAAATTTCGTCTCAGTCTGGCACACTCATGTTCTGTGTGGACAAACAGACAGACAAACAGACCCAAATGCAATACCCTCTCCTCTGGCAAGGAGAAATGGAATTAAAGACCTAACTAAAAGCCCTATGCAACGCATCTTGTCCCATATACCCACTAGACGTAATGGCAGGGCTAACTGAATGAATACTAATGAAATAACTGTCTCGGGACCGCTATATGTTGGGTGTCATTGCCTTGCGGGAGTGCCGGCTTCGCAGAACCGCAACAATATCTTTGTATTGAGGGCATTAAGGGATTTGTATGAGACAGAATCAAGAAAAGGACAGAAATTTATTGGAACAAATCGGGACACTGCAATTTAAATCAAGAGTATGAATGAACGAAAAAATACACGACACTTGCGACAAAACACGGAAAATGGAAACCGGAATTTCAAACCGACATCGTCATTGGAAGTACACATTTGCAGGGCATCGTAGATGGAATGAAAAACATCACGTGAGGACGACCGGTCAGATACGGCTAATGATGCTTGCATGAATATCGACCATTCGAGCGATGACAATGGTTGTGTAATGGTGGTCTGGAATCCAAACACTCGACATCAACACAGTCGAAAATTCAGCAGTAGAAACAGATCATTTGAGTTTTTCATGACAACATGCATGGCTGCACTTTGACTGCCAAGTTTACATCCAGATTTTCAGTCCCATATTCTCTGCTTTTGAATGTGTTGTTTCTTCCACGCAAAGAAGTGTAGAATATTTGGAGCAGTTTATCCTTCATATCATAGTAGGATGGAATAGGAACATCGCGGATGAGGTCATCAACTTCCTCAAGTTCTTCCCTTTTAGCTAGCCTTTGACGTCTCCAAAGTAGCGCTCTCCAACGATGGGGTTTCATTCATATGTCCGAGCAATAGGTCAATCTTCCTTGTATTCCTTGAGCTTGAGCACAGCCAGCCCTTTTCAAATGGGGGCAACATGGCGCTTTGAAACCATGTGACTGTGATCGGTCAATCGAGGCACTCCATGGAGAGATCAAAAGATGACCAGAACTCTTTATATACAGCACTGCCCCCTGACCCTCTCTCCACTCTCATCAGGCCTGCCTAGAGGTGTGCACACTGGTGTAGTGAGGAGGGCAGGGGCAGGGCGAACGGGGCAGCCACCCCGAGCGGCACTTATCGGGGGTGGCAAATTTGTTTTGTTGCATATATTGTTATAGTTTCGGCAGTGGAGGGATTTGCACCCGACTCTTGACAGCCAAATGTTGAAGATTCGGCGTCACTTAACAGCACCGCCGTCTCAGGGGTTATAAACGCCGGCTAGTTCGGCACAGGTCTCGGGTTACGCGCCTCAGATCACGATACCAACGTACACCTGGGCCGTACCAGCTGGGGATATAGACCCCGGCTACAGACTGGGTTTGTCAGACCGAGCAAAGTCTGCCGGTCCGTAGCCCATTTTGGTTTTATATACAAATCGAGCGGTTGTTCCTCAGCGCGGCAGGAATAAACCCAAGGCGGCAACTTTCATATGAATCAGCCAGATTTATTGGGGACACATCGGGGAAACACAACACGAGCAAAGCATTCACAACAATGTTATAACTAATTTATAACCCGCTCTTAACTAGGGAGCTACGGATACGGTTTCGAAGGGGGCCCTAGCGAAATAAACCTTAGGCCTGGCCACATGCAGACAACATGCAGGCAAGACACAGAGTACTTGGTAGTGCCTCATGGATGAGAGGAAACGTGTTGAAGGCACGAGTGCGGCTCGTGAGAAGCCGATGTCAACGGATTCGAGCGCCCAAGCTCGAGCATGCAGCGTGGCAAGATGGTGGCAATGGCCTTCTTTTCGTTGGCACCGCCCACGTACGCCGCCTGGCAAGATGGCGGCGACGCACTCGTTCTGTCGCACCGCTCACGCACGCATCCGCGGTGCATTCAGCCCCCGTAAGGTCGACGGCACAAGAGCAAAAGATATATGGTATGTTCCAGCTGGTTTCTCACAAGGTCCAGTATACAAATCCAGGCCTGGCCTGTTCACCAGACTGGGTCAAATCTGGGTGTTGGGCTCCACAGGCGAATCGATGGGATGGAAAGACGTGTCGAGCCGTGCATGGAGTAAGGACAGTCAGATCTATGGTGGGTTCCATGGCCGAGGAGGAACAGCCGGCCAAACCACTCTTCACAAAACAGATCGCCAACCGACAAAGCAGTTCCTCTCGAAGCAGATCGCCGACCGACACTGGGCAGTTCCTGTATGTATGAACTGTATGAACACCACTGTATGAACAATGGAGAGCCTGCTACACCTCCCGACATACATGTAACGTACGATTACCAAACAACCTGGCTAAACAAGCATTTAAGGGGGGATCTGGGCTAATCCTATATTTAATAACACATTAATGAAGGGCCATTTCCGCAACAATATCATCTATCACTGTCGACAATTCTGAGGACAATTTTCCCATGGCATGTGAAAGCGCAAGTGCAGAGAGGGGTTGAAGTGTGCAAATGGCCCTGCCCTCCATTTGCTGACCAATGGTTGTAGCCAACGATGTCGTAAAGAGAGGGGCGGATAAAAGTGAGTGTGCGGAATGCTAGGAACCTAAACTCAAAGACGAGGCAGCGAGGCGTTGGCATCTCATTCCAGTTCACCGTTCACGTCTCATTCCTGTGTTCCCATCTCATCAGAGGCGTACCTCGAGACGAGAGTATTTGGCATCCAGGGTGGTTCCTTCCTTTGGCACCCGCCCCGAGATTTATAATTTTGTAAATCAAGTACAAAGAAAACATATCATGTGTGCCAGTAAGATGTCACGCAGGTTACAGTGCTGTACCTGTGGTAAGAAAATTGGAAATAGGAAAATAGATATTAATTGGTGCAAATCGCTTCAATATACCTCCATGCCCTTCCTTCCATCCGTCCGTCAAATGTGAAGAAGAAGAACCCTTCGAGCGCGCCGTGTTTCATTCCATAATAGTTTGCTGTTGTTTAGTTTTTCTTGTGCTGTTGTTTATTGGTTCACGAGCACCAGCCAGAGTGACCACTATATTCGTTATGTCTGTGTGTCTGTGTGTCTGTTTGTATGTCTGTATGTCTGTCTGTCCAGAGCATAACTCCGTGGACTTTGATCTGATCTTGATGAAACTTGGTTATGTGTTCGATATCAATGTCTGGTTGCATTTTCTTGGATGAGGGCGTGGCTACGCCCATTGTGGGCGGAGCCACACCCAAAAAATAACCATTTTTAGGGGGTAGTCGGATTAAAAATCTATCTTCTCCCAGGGAATTGATTGAATGAAATGGTTTCTTCGGTATTTGAATAGCAAAATGAATTATCTAAAGCTTGTCGTCCGATTTTTCATTTTCGTCCCAAGGTCAAGGTCACAAGGTCAAAAACTTAGAAAATTGTGAATTTTGACAAATATAATACCACCGCCCAAACTTTGAGAGCTGGGATGACTATTTTTATGCATAATCTTGAGGTCATTCCCCATCTAAAGTCTTGAAACCATTTTGCTCCATCTCGAACACCTTGCCCGTGGCGCCCCCTTCGAGTTTGTTTTTAAGCTGATTTCATCAAAGTATGGATAATCCGAGGAGTGTGAAATCCCACATAGCCTATATGACGTTATATTGTTCCTGGAATGTTCCAGAGGAAGTTTTGCACCAAAGGTCATAATCCTTGACCTTTAACCTTCAAAGGCCACAAAGGTCAAATTTTCAAAGTTGTGGGAATCGAACCGGGTTTTCGACCTTCTTCGACGAACTAACTCCAATAAGCTATAGCATGTATCCTGTTTCCTTATTTTAATGTCCACAACATTGTTTTGTGACCTTTAAAGGTTATGCAAAGATCAAATTTCGAAAGTTGTTGAACGAAACCGGGTTTTCGACATTTTGCAGCAAATAACTTGTCACCCTACCACATCTTGTTGACCATTTTTTATAACTTGGTCAAAATTATCACATTGTCTCATCCTTGACTTCTGAAACAATCTACATCGTCAAATACCACTGGTGAACCATCGTCGTCTTCAGACTTGTTTGCATCAGGACAGTAAGGTCACCCCACCTGTGGGGAAGTATTTTTGGTAAGTGTCACAATGAAATTAACGTTATTGCTGAGTTACCGTCTTTATTATGTAGTAAATAATAATATTATAATGTTATTTGCAGCTAAAGCCATCGTTATATCATCGTGCTGGTATTTCAACTCTCCCAATGGCACCAACCCCCACGCCCCTTTTCGGCTATCACCCAGTGCGGACCACCATCCCCACACTCCCCTAAGTGTGCGAATGAGTCTCATTCCTGTGTTTGTGAGAAGAGTTTGCTTCACTGAGGCCTCGTAAAATATGAACCACACAGTCACAACAACAACAACAACACCAACCACACAGTCACAACAACAACTGAATGCTTAGTAGGCCGATGACGATTTTGAAAGGTGCAAAACGAAAGGTGTAACCGTTTACTTGCAAATGCGCTGTACTCGATTCGATTTGCAATACCGTTATTTAATTAGGCCTTTTGTTTAATTTAGCGCGTGAGTTACGAGGGGGCGGCAATTTGACATGAGGACCCAATACGCCACGTGGTGTGCACACACCTCTCAGGTCTTCATCCTGGGTTTGACTCAGGTATAACCGTCATCAAAGGCAGGGTTCTTCATCAATGTGCGTGCCGTCCCTCGGATGGTCGTTAAACCGGGCGTCACATCTGGTGGACGTTGAAGATCCCGCGGTATCTTTCGCCAAGGGGAGGCGAGCTATCGCCGGCACCGTGAACAAATTACAAATTCCATCTCCGACCCGTAGGGGGCACTGCATCAATTAAACATCCTCTCAAAAGAGACGACGCATTGCTGCCTTCTTCCCGAGTTGTCGTCGAATCATCGAACCCGGCCGAATACCTCCAAAGGCGAGTGCCCTGCCCTCCCGTGGACCCCCAATTGCTCATGGCGGTGCCCGATGGACATTCATTCCTCAGAATCGAAGTTATTAAGATTGTCGGACTTGGTCTTGTACTCGGAACCGTGACCGCCATGGCGGTATCTGACGTTGAACATGGAATTAATAGTCTCGAAACGCGCAAACGTGAAGGAGAAATTTCTCCTCATGGAAGTGATCGTTTTCCTGTGATCTCTGAGGTGATTATTTTTTCTCCTGACCGCTAGTGGGCGCATTCCCAGTCCGCGTCAGTAAGGAGAGTAAGAACGTGGCCGTGGGGGTCCGCCGGTACTTGTGTACATCCGGCTCTTCGCCACTGAAGACCATTCGGCTTTTGCTTGGGTTGTTATTCGGACTTTTGGATTCGAACACGACCCTCGGACTCGTGACGCGGGAAACAACCTACCCGGGTGAGTCCCACGACCGCTTCTCTATCCGTCGGTTTCTCGATGTCTGTGCGAACCTCCATTCCTGTGCCGCGCGTCATCTTTCCCTCCTTCATTACCTCTCCCCTCACGTCTTCACGTTTACATTCGCTCGAATTCTCGCCCGCTCGAGGCCCCGTGCCCGGGGAGCACGCGCGCAGCGTCATTCGGCACTCGGTGGGCGAGCGACGGGACGTTGAGGGAAGAGGGGACGGGACGGGGGAGGAGGAGGCGGCGGCGGCGGCGTTGCGCGCTGCAGGTTTTATTAAACGAAATGTGATCAGGGCTTCACGTAACGACTCCACATAATATGTATCTCCCGCTGGTGTTGTTGAAATAAATAAATAAACAAATAAATAAATAATTCCTGTAACTGGTGACGTCACCTCGAAGCGGTATACGTTGTTGGCCCTTTGTCCTTTTCGAGGTAGGTGAGATTACTTACTGTCAGAACTGAATGAATGTGTGAAGGTCCATTAGTCGTGCTCATACGCACTTATGAACCGTAAGTAATCATGTTAATATGACGTCAGCATGTTTTTCTTATATAAATAGTTTTCTTACAAATATGAATCCTGAGGTGTGTGTGTGTGTGTGTGTGTGTGTGTGTGTGTGTGTGTGTGTGTGTGTGTGTGTGTGTGTGTGTGTGTGTGTGTGTGTGTGTGTGTGTGTGTGTGTGTGTGTGTGTGTGTTTTAAACTTTTTTCTGTTGTTGACTGTTACTGCTACCTGCACACGTGGGTGGGTTTCAGGAGATGGAATGGAGACCTACCAGGTCGTCAAGTATCCACCTTCACATGTGCGTGCATATGAGCCTTTCCACAGTAATGGGTAACCATTGTGTTACATACATAGTCCACATTAAGTGTGTCCAGTTTATCTTGCAAATGAGAGGAAATAAAAGACTGACCCTCCACTACTGGAATCCAGCAGTAAGAAGATAACCTCACCCAGCACAATTTATTGATGGGGTGTTCTGTCTTCATTAACAGAAATGTAACAAATGTTACATTGACATTCAAGTTGTTGGCGTTACCACAGTAGTTATTTTTTTCGAATCAACTGAATATTAATTTTAGGTTGTGGTCAAGAAATGCTATTCTTATGTATATGTATGTATGTATATATATATATATATATATATAGATATATATATATATATATATATATATATATATATATATAGATATATATATATATATATATATATATATATATATATATAGATATATATATATATATACAGCGTAGGCTCTCGTATAAATGATTATTAAACGACCTCTGACTGGCTCAAAGCCTTCTGTAACAAACGTGACTTTTGGACCGCAATCAGAAAGCCAGATTTTTGTACAGCTTTTACGGCGATATGGACTTACCACTAATGTTATCCTTTGTTATACATTTGTCATTTAGGTTAAGTTATGTTATCACAAAAATAACAAGACCGTATTTTTAAAGGTTGTGCAGCTTGAGCATTTTGTTTCTTTTATGACTAATTGACCGATAGCATAATGTTTTTAACTCTGTTTTCAACCCCCCCAGCATTCACATTAAAGTATATTTTTGCCAAATTCAGGGTGTTGGGAGAGCATAAGTAAAGTCTTTTTACACATATAATCTTAACCAGTCTCGGAAGTTCATATAAAACTCTTGCTAAATCTATTTAGTTTTTAATATAACACTTAAGACAAAGATTTATTCCCATCACAGTGAATAAAATTTTATCTGCACGCTTTAATTTTAGGACAATAGCGGTTTTGCTATAAATAGTATATATCTACATTTATATACACCAAAAACATGTTAGTGGTATTCTATGGATACTTTAGGAATGCTGTGATAGCTCCTGAAGTTAAGACCCTTAAATGTAACATATTACTGTGGAACAGCCCATATTTGGATGCTAAAGATGGCCTCATCCAACTGTTGGTGCTGAAAATTTCCTTACCCTCTTGGGGGTGTTGGAGTTTACCTGCCGGAACCAGTGTTTGGTTTACACAGCCTTACATAGTTCTCGGCAGAACTAAACATGAAGAATCCTTGAAGCGGCTGATCACTGCTCACGAGAGCCAGCGAAATCTTTCGAACAATATCTGTGTATTTACAAGAAATGTTGTTCTAAAGGAACTTCTGTGATATATATATATATATATATATATATATATATATATATATATATATATATATATATATATATATATATATATATATATATATTTTTTTCAATCAACATCATTCGTAAAGGAACCGATCAAATTCGATAAAGCATTACTTGCGAATGTTTGTGAGTGAATTGCGATTCACTTACCTTGGCAGTGATATTCATGTGTCTGCTGGCTGCGAGTCAGAGGTCAATAGACGTCTGGGTCGGGCCTGGGGAGTCATGGATTCACTGGATCATGGGGTGTGGCGCTGCCGGTACCTGTGCGGGAGGACGAAAGTCCGAGTCTTCAGGTCCTTGGTACTTCCAGTCTTGCTCTATGGATGCGAGACTTGGACTCTGACCAAGGATCTGAGACGGAGACTTAATTCCTTTGGTACCAGGTCTCTTCGGAGAATCCTTTGCTATCGCTGGTCGGATTTTGTGTCCAACGAGCGGTTGCTGAGAGAGACTCTGATGAGATTTGTTACCTGCATAGTCCGTGAGCGTCAGTTGCGGCTGTATGGACACGTGGCTCGTTTTCCTGACGCTGATCCTGCTCACCAGATTCTCTCAGCGAGGGAGTCTCATGAGTGGAGGAGGCCAGTGGGCCGACCACGTGCCTCGTGGTTGCAGCAGGTTGACCATCATCTCAAGGAGATGGGGATGAGCCTGGCATCTGCCTGGGGGATGGCCAGACGGAGGCCCCTGGAGTACCGGCGGAAAGTGGACGCAGCGACTCGCTGTTCTGGCACATGCTCCCATACCTGACCTGACCTTGCGAATGTGGAAATATTTTATTTACCATGGCAAATTCCATTATCACTTTGATAATAAATATATTTTGAAAATAATACTTTTCTTGATGAAACAAAAGTATATCCACAAGCTTGTGAATTATATTATTTAACAACTGTGTTGTGATGGACAAACATAGAAACACCGCTCCATTCATTATAGCAAGGATTATGCGAATGTTGGAAAATGTTCATGACCTCTCAGCATGTTTCTGTTACAAAAGGCTTACTTTCTCTCTCTTTCTTGATATATACATACAAAGGCACAAATTGCTGATGTCCAAGTACTGTTCGGCATGTTGTCTTTATGTGTAACAACCAAAAATGTTTCTCAACTCTATTTGTCCATTGTTCTTTGCAGGGACTCTCCACAGTATTTACAAATTGGTGCGATTTGGGGGAAGTGGATTGCATTTGAAATGAAATGGTCCTGAGATGAAGACACACAGAAGGAGATGTATTTATATTTTTTCACTTTCAAGACAGATCTTCATCACCAGATTTTAGGATGTGAAGCACGACCGGCGATTCGCGAAGTTACAAGTTGCTGGACCCTCTATTCCAACTATCTCGAAGTATTTTTTTTATCAACTTGAAGTAGAGCTTTACATTAGGAAATTTTAAGGCATTTGAGATGTATACAATCCATGTTTTCATCAGATATCAATTTCAAGCAGCCTTTACAATCATCCTTGATGTGCAGCACAGATAATTAAACTGATTAGTTAATTTTGTTTTCAAGATTTCAATTTAAGAGGTTATGAACACCTCTTTGGTTGCATAACCAAAATACTTGCAAATATCAATGCAACCAGTGTGACTCTTCTGCATGTTAAAGTTGCTCTGACCTTTCCTCTTTCACTCGTTTGTTTAAGCATCGATATTGAATACCAGTATGCAGCAAGACTGCCAAATACAACTCTTTCAAGTAGACAAAAAGAAAATCCTCACAGCATTATTGCTGTCTGTGCAGTTTGTGGCGAGATGCTACTTTACAACTCTTGGCTGAAACACTGTGGCCCAAACCTCTCCACAATATAAGCTGTTTGTTCCACCATGGACTCTGGCATGCTGGGTGACAGGCAAATGAGACGAAACACTTCACAGTGGCGTGGTGAACCAGTGCCTCCCAAATCGGACCATTGTGAGATGGATGTTAACAAGAACAAGGACCCAGCTGGAGAAAGCACTGCAGTGAAGAGTTCCACTCTGGATTGTCATCACGATCAGCTGAACAACAATGTTGATTCCATTGTTGCAACTGAAGGTTGTCCAGGCAAGAGGAGAACCGGAGATTGTGAGAGGGTCACCAATAAATCTGCCACTCCTGAGAACAGAGGAGAATTGAAGAGGCAGAATGGAAATGCAGTGAAGAGCAGAGACTCTACAAAAGCACTGTCTGCAGGTGTGTGTGATGTTGATGTTGTTTGCAGTATTTTTCTGACAAAGGTTTTTTTTTTTTCCGATAAATGTTCTCCGTTGGCTGTCTACATTTACACGTTGACTGGTACAATGTCGATGTTTCAATACTCTTCATTCTTATTGGATGCGTTGACCAATTGATTTGATTACATTGTAATATTGTTGGAGTTATGAAAACCCTATCACATGCAGTTTCTTGATAGACCACTTGCCAATGTTGTTATTTATGATATGCAAATGTTCACTTGCATTTTTGTTCTCATAAACTGCCTAACAGTCTTGCTTGCAAGTCACATTTGTGCACTGAGTGTGTGTGTGTGTGTGTGTGTGTGTGTGTGTGTGTGTGTGTGTGTGTGTGTGTGTGTGTGTGTGTGTGTGTGTGTGTGTGTGTGTGTGAGTGATTGTTATCTCTATAATTTGGGTTTCAGAAGGTGGAATGGAGTCCTTTCAGGACTCAGAGTATCCACCTTCATTTCAGTGAAGGATTGTGATTCATGGGCTAACTTTTGAAGTTGTGTTGTTCTCAGAGTTTTGTTCCGAAGGCTCTTTTCAGGATCGGCACTGAGCCCTGGACAGCCTCCAACTGTAGTTCGTTTATGGTAATGTTCCTAGGGATGGTTTGTAGGATCTTTGTGAGGTTCTTCTTTATCTTTCCTGTTGCTCCAATTATCACTGGCACAATTTTGGTGCTCTACAGCTTCCACGGTTCTCTGCCACGGTTCTGTAGCCCAAGGCCACAACAAAAGCGGAACAACTTTCAGTGCCAATTGAGCGTCTGTGCATTTGCTACATGATCTGACCCTTTCTTCTATGTCCATGTCTAGCCCTGGCCACCAAACAAACGACCTCGCTGAGGCTTTCATTCGACATACTCCTGGTTGACTTTCGTGGAGTTCACCGAGTATGTTGCAATCTCGCTGCCGCGACTGGAGGTATCTCTACCTTTGGACCAAATATCTGGCTCAATGGCTTGTGATCCAAGACCAATTTGAACTTTCAGCCATACAAATACAAATGAAACTTCTTCAATCCATACACTATTGCTAATCCCTCTTTTTCAATTGGTGCATAATTTTTATCTGCTGCACTTAGGGTACACGACGCATAGTCGATCGGGCGTTTGGTCTCATCTGCGAATGTATTGTTGAGACAAGCCCCTAACGCCTTAGGGCTAGCATCTACACTTAACACGAGCGGTTTCGTAGGATCGTAATGTACTGAGACTTTTTCTCCCATGAAAACGGTTTTTGCTTACTCGAACGCTTTTTCACATTGCTGAGACCACATCCACTTTGTGGAATGGCTCAATAGATCATAGAGGGGTGTCAGGTTTGAGGACAAATTGGGAATGAATTTTCCATCATAGTTTACCATCCCCAACAGAGATTTTAATTCAGACACATTTGTAGGTTTCTCTGCTTTTTTAATTGCCTCCACCATGTTTTCTAATGGGCGAATCCCCTCGGCATTCATAACCATGACCAAGATATTCAAGTCGTGCCTTAAAAAATTGACATTTTACACCATTTAGTCACACATTATGCTTCTTCAATGTTTGTAACACCTTTTTCAACACCTTCACATGCTGATCTACAGTTTCAGTGGCGATTATTATGTCATCCATACAGCAATGGACATTTTCTATTCCCAACAGAATTTTGTCCATGGTTGCTTGAAACTGAGACGGTGCTGTTTTTACACCAAAACTGAGCCTTTTTAGAGCTAGAAGACCTTTCTGTGTGTTTAGCACTGGCATTGGTAGTGTAGAGGAATCTTCATCAAGGAATAATTTATAGAATGCTCCCATTAAATCAAGCTTGGAAAAATACTTTTGGCTGTGTGCCATTCTGTGTTACGTTGGCCAACAAATCCTGAGTATTTTGGTAGTTTGTAATTATCATCCTCAATTGCCTCATTTAGGGCTTTATTGTCACCACAGACTCTAACTGATTGATTCGGTTTGGGAACATGTACTGCTGGTGAAGCCCAATCACTGACTGCTACTGGTGGCAGTGTTTCTGCTTTTCTCAGTCCATCATAGTCTTTGCCTACTTTGTCTGCCATTGAGTATGGAATTAGCCTTGCCTTCTGGAATACTGGTTTAGCATTTGGCTTTAATTTGGGTGTTGCTGTGTACCCTTTTATCCCTACACTGGTCATAGAGAATAGTACTTTGTACTGATCTAGCAACCTATTGAACTCTGGGGTGTAATCTTTTGATTCTAGGACCTTGGTTTTGGAGATTTCTGACAGATTGAGGGGAATCTTCACACAACTATTCCCCATGCCTTGGGGATGCTCGGGTGATGAAGAATAATTTATGTCATGGGGTTCCGTGGCCATATGGATTGATGAAAAATATTAAATAATGTTTTCTCTGGAACCGCTTATCCTATTCAAGCAAAATTTACAAGATATTATGTAACACCATTGCTGCATACAGCTTGGAAATTGTGACATCATAGGTCACGTGGTGTGGCAGCCATTTGAATAGAAAAATGAACCTTATCTGATTGAAACGAAACTTCACACACGTGATCCCTTACCAAATCTTGTGCAGATTCAAATTTTTCAATGCCATATGTCACATGACTTGGCAGTCATGTTAGTTTGAAAACCGAAAATTAAAAATCGTTTTTCTCCAAAACCGCTTAATGGATCGATGTGAAACATGTTCTATTACATGGAGCAAGGGCAGTGGATTACAAATGCAAAGTTTCGCAACGATCGCGACAGCAGTTTCCAAAATATAATTTTTTAATATTTTCCTTAAAACCAATGTGGCTACCACATCATGTGACTGATGAGGTCATTGTTAAATAAAATATTTGCAGCAAGAGTAGTGGATCATAGCTGCCAAGTCGTGCATTGAAAGTCTAAGCGGTTTCAGAGAAATACATTTTAAAAATATGATCGACTTGGCATGAGGATTATTGTTTGAAAATTTCAACACCATCGGTCACATGGTCTCGCAGCCATGTTGGACAAAAAACCCTATCCGATCAACGCGAAACTCCAAAGACGTGATTGGCCACCCATTCTGAATTTCACAAGATACATAAGACATTGTGGGTCAGGTGTCCGATCGAAGCGGGTTGTATTGAAGCACGGCAGCATGTTTTTTTTTTTTTGGGGGGGGGGGGGGTTCACCAGAGAAATTTCACAATTTTCACTATAGATGCGACAACTCATGTAGAATGTGTTTGAGATAATTATCACGTCATCGGTGTGGCAGCCATTTTGGGGAAAAAGGAAAAACTTTGGACATCTATCTCTGAAACCGTCTATGGAAAAAATTGAAACTTGTCACATATGAAGTCCCCATGAGAAACGTGTGATTTTTTTTTATTTTTTTTTTTAATATGTGGCTTCATTATGACATCATATTGCATGTGTCAAACGCTTTGTCCGATTAGTGCGAAAAATTTTGAGGGTCATCTAGGGCTAAATTGTATGGAGGGGGGGGGGAGGGAGTTGATGACGTCATCGGGAATGTGGTTCAGCAGCCTTGTTCTTTTGAACGTAAAACCTTAAAAAATGTTCTCCGAAATAGCTGAACAGATCGAGGCGAAACTTTACAGGTATGATCGCCTATCAATGAGGAACAAAAAGTTATCCAACTATGACGTCATAGATCACATGGTTTGTAAGCCATATCAGATTTACCCTCAAACCTTAAAAAAACCCTCTCCAGACTGGCTTGACAGATCGAGGGGAAACTTCACCCACATGTTCCCCAATATTTGGGGATACCAGGGTGTTCACAAAAAATTAAAAGGTCACATTGTCTGGCAGCAATATTGGATTGCATAAAAATCTTAGAAAAAATATTTCACTTGAAGTGCTTGATCAATCGACATGAAACGTCACAATTATGATCTTGCAGTGATGAGGAATATATATTTTAAATTTCAACCTGATTAGATGCATTATCTGGCAGCCAAAATTATTCAATTTCTTGAATGTGGGTTCAGGTTTTATGTCATTGTGGCTTTGTTATGTCATAATTGCATATGTCGAACGCTTTATCCGATCAGTATGAAAAATTTTGAGGGTCATCAAGGGTTAAATTGTATGGAGGGTGTGGGGGGAATTGATGATGTCATCGGTCACGTGGTTCGGCAGCCATTTTGTTTTTAACGTAAAACCTTTAAAAATCTTCTCCAAAACGGCTGAACAGATCGAGGCGAAACTTCACAGGCATGATAGCCTATCCATGAGGAACAAAACGTTCTCCACCTGTGGCATCATAGGTCACATGGTTTAGCAGCTATGATTTTTTTTTTTTTGAAGAGTAAACATTTTAAAATCTTCTTCTCCAGAACAGCTTGACACATTGAGGGGAAACTTCACTTACATGTTCCCTAAGCCTTGCAGATACCAGGGTGTTCACGAATAATTAATAGGTCACATGATGGTCTGGCAGCCATATTGG
This sequence comes from Eptatretus burgeri, assembly GCF_056783735.1. Classification (NCBI taxonomy): domain Eukaryota; kingdom Metazoa; phylum Chordata; class Myxini; order Myxiniformes; family Myxinidae; genus Eptatretus; species Eptatretus burgeri. The sequence goes on from NC_140975.1 coordinate 33,881,752, forward strand.
TTTGAACAGAAATCTTTAAAAAACATTTTTCTTGAACCGCTTCATCAATCGATGTGAAACGTCACAGTTATGATGTAGCAGTCATGTGGAATATATGAATTAAATTTCAACCTGATCGAAAATTATTCACTGTTCGAGTTGAATCTCACCCGGATGTTTGAGTTGATGTAACCCGGAAACAGTATGGATATGGCGGTTGACTCCCGGGTGTGACATCACAGCTAATCTGAGGAAGAAGAAGATTTCGACCTTTAATCGCAAATTTCCCTGCTTTATAAATCGTAAAAAAGCCACATCATATCTGTTTTGTCAGGTGTCAAGGGATAGATTAATGTTGAGGTGGTCTGAATGTTTGGTTTCCACCACCCCCCCCTTTTTTATATATATTTTTTGCAAACAATATCGAGGCTCATTATAAGAGCTAATGCACAGAATGTATAACAAAGGGAGCAGGTGACAAGAGGGGTGGGAGAGGGAAGCACAAAACAGTGGGGAACAGAGACATTGGGAGATCTGTGGAAGAGAGAGGGATGGGGCGGGGTACACGGGGTAAACAAGATGGATGCCACATGGACTTTCAGGAAGGATATTGGCCCGGTTGCATAAAAGTCCCACATCCTTCAGAAAAGATTCCCCTTAAAGGACACTATGATTCCTTCGCAAAGGATTTCCTTGAGGGCTGTTTCATAAACAACCCTTAGGAAACCTCAAGTAAGGATTTCCTCAAGTAAGGATATGAGGAAATCCTTTGGGTTGCCTCGCATAGCAACGGCTCCGATTACATTAGAGATAAGAAGAGGTCTTCAAAAGCAGGATGGCGTTGAAGCGATCTACAAACTGGCTTCAGGAAGAGACAGAAGCACTATTGGAGGCTTTTCTCAAGCACAAGAGAGACGATGCATTGTATAGTTGCATGACGTGTGTTGAACTACTTTTCTGTTTAATTACAACACTATAACTAAAAAAATGGTGCATAATTGTTGAGAATCCCTTGATTTTCGTTAAGACCTGGGTCCGCAGGATAAACCGAGACTCCCTCAAGTCTAGTGAGGCTACACAACTCCATGACGCAGGATTGACAAGTTGTGGACTGAGTAATACTCCATGTTCAACATATTTATGTGTATGCAGTTGACCCTTTTTTGCTGGGGTCACTGTTGGTATAATTACCTCTGCCACCGAAGGTAAAAGAGGTTATGTTTTCACCCCTTTCTGTTTATTTGTTTGTGTGCAGGATATCTCAAAAAGTTGTGCATGGATCCAGATGAAATTTTGTGGACAGGTTGGGTGTGTGACAAGGATGAACTGATCTGATTTTGATGAAGATACGGATCCGGCTACTAGAATTTTAAAAATTGATTCTTCACCATTGAGAGATCGGGCTAAACTAACATATTGTACAATATCTCAAAAAGATGTGGACCGGTTGCATGTGTGGCGAGGACGAATTGATTCAATTTTGGTGAAGATCCGAACCCGGATCTGGATACGATAATTATTTAATTTCCAAAGTCATTCTTCACCATTGAGAGATGGGGCAAAAAAACGATATAGTACTTTACAGCAAGCTATTTAAAAAATGTAATGGGTCCGATATGTTCTCGTGGATCAGGCTTTACATGGCAGAGGTATGCGCTCTACCGAGTGCCATTCTCATTGGAATTTGTATCTAAATAACCTGAACACGAAGTCATAACTGTTTGCACCATGAAAGCACCACAACATGAGCAGCATGGACTTATAACTATTGTTCAGGTGCACCTGCAGTTCCTGCACCACAACACACCATTACATTGGCCCATATTATCACATGTTAAATACTGTGGGATTGTCAGTTCGATAGAGTTTATAAGTAAACTATTAAAAACATGTGTAAATGACTCCTGTGGAATCAAAGATCCTTAGTATAATTGTAGTTATTCCTTAGTCCATGTTTTAGATAAGGGTAATGTCATCATGGACATCAAGCGGGTTGAGGCGGTGTCTGAAAATATGTTTGCGACGTCGTGTGCAGTGATTGTCATTCTCTTCGTGACCAACTTCCATGAAGAGCATCATTTGGAAAATCAAAGGTTAGCGTTTAAGGATGGGGTAGTGCTCCCTTGAGTTTAAGCAAAAACTTAAGGAATATTTGAATATGCAACAATCCTCAAATTAAGGTTGTCCTTAAGAGCAAACTTGAGGAAATATTGAAGTCCTCAATCTTTCCTGAAGAATGCTTTATGCAACCAGGCCATTATCATCAAGTATTGCTCATCCTAGTTGGACAGTTTTTTTTGGCGTCTTCCAGTCCTGAGTTCGTCAATGAGAGATGATGCTTCTCTGTACTTGTTGATTGTGCTTTGGATGTTTTTCCTTGAAACATTCTTTTTGGATGATTCTCAATACCTTGAAAATGAGTGATGTGAGCTATTTCTCGCAATGTTTTTCCTTATTTATGCAGAAACACAATTCTATGGTGATCTTGTACTGAAGTTTCAGCCATTTTGTTTTAAACGAACATTTCATCCTGCCCAGGCAAAAAGTATAGTAATTTTTTCTGGAGTAATTCTTTGCATACTACTGTAGTTGGATCTGTTACCAACTATAGTATATGAGAGTACAACTCTCATAAACTATAGTTTTAACTGTAGCATTTTTGCCTGGGGATAGATCTGTATTCTGTAGTATGAGAAGTGGGCTTTTAGCTTTATGGATGTGTGAAGAGCAAACATCTGATGTTAATAATGAGAAATACCTTCCAATGAGTCATAAATTAGATTTCATTGGTAAATGTGATAGCTTAGCTACTACAACACCTCATATATATATATATATATATATATATATATATATATATATATATATATATATATATATATATATATATATATATATATATATATATATAGCTGCTCATGTATACTTTATTTTGGGTTGTGATCAGAGGTGTCGCTAGCTTCCAAATATATTTTGGGATCTGGGCCCCCTCAAATGTCAGATCCCCAACCTCCAATAAAAAACATTTAGCACAGTGGCTTGTGTAGAAAAATAGCCTAATCTTTACTGTAATAATAACATACAACAGTTACATTTCTTAAAGGATGTTTCAGGTGTTAAAATTGACGGACTTTTTTGTATTTTCAATGAGATGTACTTCAACCTTTATGAATTCAAACAATGAATTGAGTACAAAGGTCAAAATTTATCCATTTACAAACTGTTCTTGATTCTGTAAAAGCACAAACTTACATTTTATATTGACTATTAAACATTTCAAGTATATTGACAAACATATTGACATATAGTCACATTTTTATTTATTTATTAATTAACTCTCACCACCGACAGTTTTAGAAAAGCTATATTTGTAAACGGTCTACCTTTATTTATTTTCGGAGGTGTCAGTGTATACCGTCTGTTGTGCATTTTTGCAAAGTGGTCATCCTCCGACATAGATTCCAGTGCATTTTTTTTTCAATCGAAAGCATTGCAAGGTGCTGTGGACTGTTTTCTCCCATTGTGCTTCTCAGCCAGGTGTCTAGAAGTATTAAGATGTGAAATGATCTTTCACAACTGCAGCTACGCTCTTTGTTTTACAAAGAATTACTTGCACCATGTTTTATACGGTTGGAAACATGAGAGGGTCTAAGCACTGGTATGCCTCTTTCATGTTGAGATTTTCACCCTTTTCTTGTTTACGAGCCAAGTAATTTGGCCTATCGTAGCCAAGGGGTTAAAATAGATTCAAGGCACACAAAAAACATTTGGGGCACGTGTTCCATGGGCCAGTGCCCAGCGACAACCCTGGTTGTGATTGTAAGATTTTGAAGATTCTGATCAATGTAAATTAAAGATTGGGTGAGAAGAAAACAAAGGTCGTCATTTAGCAAACTAAGTTATATTAAGAACAATCAATGATATAAAGAGTAGAAAACACGAATGGTGACTTCGAGTAAATTGTTGACGCTCATAACATCCACATATTGTAACTTGTGAATGTGTTGAAGACTTTTTAACTGCAATGTAGGTTCATGAATAAAAATGTTGTCGTTTTTTTAATGCCTCCAATGCCATGATTTAATCACATAACTGCAGGGTTGTAATTTAATTTGTTTTTAACTGTCATTTTAGCGATTGCAGAACAGCAGACGCAGCTTCAAGAGTCTTTAGCGATGTTGGATGAGATTGTGAAATCGGGAGATTTTCTTTCATTGCCACGCTGCTTGCATCAGGTGTGTCCTGAGACTGGCACTTTCAGCATGAGTGAATGCGCCTAATTATGTCGCTGGATGTCAGAACCACAAAGTAATTCTTAAACACTCTCATTGCTTTGCAGTGTAAAATCGTTTCATTGTTAATTATTCCAATGAATATGGCAAGGTTTGTGGATTCTTCAACTTTGTGCTTATTGATACCCACTGCCTCTTTCCAAGAATGCGATGGCAGCGATGATACTTATTCTTTAAATGATTGAGCAGTATAATTTTAAGTTACATGAAATTGTGTGAAGATATTTGCTTTTGATTATTTTGTGTTTTCAGATTGTGGAGATTTATACTCACGAAAAACAATGTATCCTTTGTGAAGTACTGCTTAAAATTTGGGAAACTTCAAAAAAAGCTTGAAATATTTCCCTCTGAGAAATATTTGTTTTTGTTTTAATCCCCTCCTATTGAGCTGGCGTTCTTCTCGATAGAGAGAAATTTAGCATACAAGTTGAACATCTTGCACATGGATTGCAGACCACCTGACCTAGTTGTTACCTGCACACATGTGAAAAGCGGGGTTAAGCAATTGGTTCATGTCTGTCCGTCTGCCTGTCCTATCAGTTTATGATAGTCTATTTATGATCGAGGAACAACTTATTTGAATTGAATATTATATTTTGAACACTAAATGGGACATGAATCGTAACACAAATTTACCATTTTACCGTACTTTGTCTTTAAATTTGTCCTGATCGCGCAAATGCAGAGAGGAGTAAGATTATTTTTTTATACTATTTGTGCCAGCCTGGCAGTCAAACAAAATTAAAAATCGTTCCAAACAGGAAAGTTATTGTTTTTAAGGATGTGAGAAAGGACAGAAACAACAGACATGAAGAACGAACCTAATGTGTTGGATAGGTTGATGTAATAGATACTGGGTAAAACGGCAGTAAAACCCGGAATGAATATATGTACACTCCTTTAAACCTCTTTAAACATTTATTTAAATTGAATTACATACTTGAATACTGTAGCACACAAATGACCCTCATAATATTTCATAGAACCATGATATATATATATATATATATATATATATATATATATATATATATATATATATATATATATATATATATATATATATATATATATATATATATATATAGCGTGAGAGGGTCAGGGTGAAGAAGATGCCGATTGATGCTGCATTCACTGGTAATCAATAAGGCCTCCATCTCCTAAACTGACTCAATGTCATCGTATTAGTGTACAACGGTGATATTAAAACAATTAATTTGTGTACATAATCATGGCTGATGGAAGAACTAGGATGAGTACACTAAAGGAACAGGCCAAAAGGAACAGTTGAGAGAGGGGAAACACCACCAGCAGAGCTGAAGGTTAAGATACCGGCAGACTTGGACAAACAATGGGTGTGGGGAGGAATGAGAAGTCGGAGAGGATGCATTTGGATGTGTGGATTGGACAAGATGTATACAGACATACGCATAGGTGGACAAAGAAGAAAACTCTCAGGAGGGAAAACTGGAAATTTGGAAGGAGGTGGGATTGGGGTGGGGTTTAGCGTTGGTAGAAATGTGATGTACAGTAAACCCCAAATATCATGGGGGATAGGTTCCTCGAAAATGCAGCGATGGTTAAAACAGCGATTGTGGAAACCAAGGGACAATGGGAAAAGTGGGGTTCGGTTCCTGAGCTTTGAGAAAATATAGAGGAAGGTGAATGGTAGCCAGAAATAAACGCATTACGATTTATATAAACATGTGAAATGTATATCCATCCATCCATTGAGACCATACTCTGTGCAAAGCGTTGGTGCTGCCTCAGCAGTCTGCTGAGCTATTGGGGACATTCCTGGATGGGTCGCCACTCTGACGCAGAATACTCGAATGGCTCAATCATCCCAGAAAGCTGGTACTCATTTTGCCGACCTCAGAAGGATGACAGGCTGAGTCAACCGCGATATACTGTGTATATGTATATATATATATATATATATATATATATATATATATATATATATATATATATATATATATATATATAATGTTAATATTGAAATAAGCATGTAAATGCAATAAATACAGTGCCAATTATACAAAAACAGAAGGCTTTTACCTTTTTAATTTATTCCAAAATAGCGAGGTGGTTGAGTGCAAATATATTAAGTACTTGTTCATACCGAACTCTGCCGTAAATAGAAAATGCAGACTTAGCTTGGGATGATGATAATGCTGCTGGAGGGGGGCGAGTGGAGGTTAGAAAGATATGGCTGTTGGATTATCGGGAGCATGACTGAGTTGCCTGCTGCATTGCCACATAGAAGAAGGATAAAATGATCCTTTGCCACCTTTATCCAGAGCAGATCTTCCCTGCTTGGAAAGAATGTATGAGATGGCATCCTCTTCCAAAATAATCCAATCTCTTCGGCATTAACCTGCTCCGGCATAAATCCCTTTGCCATGATTAGTTTCATGAGCCATGCTTGAAATGAAGCCTTCAACCCCGGGTGCCTCGTAAAAATGCTCGTAAATCCGCAATGATATCTCCCGTATCACCGGTCCATTCAAAGTCCAAGTAAATCCACAATGGTTTCTCCCATACACCGGTCCACTCAAAGGCATTTTTTTCTGTTAGGTCCTCAATCTAAACCCAAAATCCAAACCTCAATTGTTTGGTCAATAACTGTCAGGTCAGGCCAGATGAGATCTGTGACTTGCTACAGCTACCATATAAACCTTTACTAACCTGTTTTATGGTCAGGTTGTCAGCGACTAAGGCCGAAGTCACATTTGCCACGGCGGCCGTGGGGTCTACAAAATCTACGGCCACTAGCAATTATAGGGCGGCCGCAGTATTTCCACGGTCACACAATGTAGCTGTCACATATGTTTTTATTTTTCGGGTAGCCGCACGGCGTATTTATAAATTGTGGAGACCAAAAACGTGGGGGTGCCATACGGTCTTTGATTTGATGTCGCATGGTGACCTTAGGGCGTTCCTGTGGCGGCCATAGAATTTTCAAGGCAGGTGCAAAGTGCCTGAAAGGCGACCGCAGGGGGGCCCTAAGGCGAACGTGCGGCCAGACGGATGGTAACGAGTGGGTTTTTATTTATTTATTTTTATTTTTTACCAGTTCTTTTGTTTCGACTTGTCGAATTGCTACGGCGAACGTAGAAATGAAATAAGTTATAACTCTGCGTTATAATTCCATGGCGACCCCTACAGCTTGTAAAATATAGCCAAACGGCGTAGGGTCACCCTGAGGCCACCTCAGAAACTCTGCGACCGCCGCACGTTTCTGTCAATTCAGAGGGCCGTATCCTCGCCGTAGAGCAAATATGACTTAGGCCTAAACAGTCTCCCCCACCAGGTTTCCTGGTGAGGAGGGTGTATGGATATGGACACCCAGCAGGATTAAAAGCAAAACCTGTCAAAGGGCAGAAGAGCTGCTAGTGAGCCAACGACCATCCATATCTAGTAGTCCGGATGTCGAACACCATTTTTCAAGATGACCTTGCATTAGGGTCCGCACAATGTTTTTCTGCATTTTTGTGATTACCAGACCATCAGAATGAATATTCCGATTGATGCCACTCTGGCACCCTTGACCATTTTTGTAGAAACCAATTAATATGCAAATTAGCGGTGGCCATTGTCGAAATTACTATTTTTCTTAATATCTCCAAAAGTAAGCATCCAAAGAGTCTGGTTGAGGTGTCTACACCCATGTTGTTAGGGTCACTGGTCATGATAAACCCACTTGAAATTTAATAACATTTACATTTAGCCCATTAATATGCAAATTAGCAGTTGCCGTTATCAGAATAACAATTTTTCTTAATATCTCCAGAAGTAAGCATCCAAACAGCCTGGTTGAGGTGTCCAAACCCATGTTTTTAGGTTCACTGGTCATCATAAACCCACTTACAATTTGATAACATTGAAATTTAGCTCATTAATATGCAAATTAGCAGTCGCCATTATTGAAAATGTAGATAAATAGACATATAGACAGAAAAAAAAACACTTCAGTCTTTGTGAATGTAGATCACTTTATTATTCATCCAGATTCAACAATTCGACAGTATGCAATGAAAGCAGCTAACAACATGAACAAAAGAAGACATTCCTGTGTAAGTCAAATGTTAATATATATAAAACAGGTTTGTAAACCTTATGAAGGCTACTTCAGTGCTTGGTGTCTCATTCAGTGTCAGTCATCATCAAGGGCAAATGCAGCAGCTGTCTTGGTGCGCTCATTCCTGCAGCCATTATCTCCATGGCACGTACAGAAAACTCTGCATGGTAACTTGCTTGGCTGCTGTGCAGCAGCATTGAGCTGTGTGGCATTGCTTGTCGGAGGAACATCCACATCGTATTCACTCCAAGATCTCTGGTGCAAGAGCGACGTTTGGCGGCAGCATAATTGGGAGTAATGATCTTGATGCCTCATTACGTTTCCATCCGTACTGAGTGGGATCCAGAGGTGGTGGCTGCAGCTCAGCAGCTGACTTCCTTATTGCTGTCTGGATATGAGCGTGTCACACGTTTTGTTCAAAGGACTCTGTAGTTGGTGGCAGAGCCTTTAGGTCTGGTGCTTTGATAGCATTTGGTTTTGCCATCTTCATAGACCACACCTCTTTGCAAACATCAGACATGTTTCTTCTCTCCTTGCTACCATAGTAAACAGCCATGAACACAGTGGCTTCAGCGATGACATCGTCAATAGATGCATCCACATTCCCAAGTTTTTGAAGTGAATGGCCTGCTGCGAGTGTCTTCTTGCCAGTCAGTTTACATCTACCATACATCTGGGCAACGGTGTCGCAATCTGTCGGTGTGTGTAAAGCTAGTAGGTCTTGCACCATCCCGGCATGCTTTCTGGCAGTGGCCCCAATGTCGATCAACGATCGGCCAGGACATGTTGCTTCCATTGTTACGCAGCATTGCAGATGAAGTTCTGTGAAGTGATACACAAGCAAGATGAACACATCAGTATCATCACAGAAGACTGTGATGCATTTTGCGCCATCTTCAGCAACTTTAGCGACTTGCTGAATCATGATGACATCTGCCTCCTCATGCGTCGTCTTCAAATCAGTGCGATACCTTTGGGCTCTGTGGTGTATTTCCACTGGGGTAGACTCCTGTCCCATAATGACGAGCCTGTGTTGGCTCTGCTTTCTCTGCTAACCAACGTCATTCAAATTCTGGCAAATCAGTTCTATCAGGTGAACTTTGTTCTCAGTTACTAACAGAACCACCAGCTGTGGAGGCAGTGGAGTCTGGCAGTTCAACCTGTGGCACCTGCTAGCTTGCAGCCCAGCTCTTGCTAATCTTGTTCCACTCTTGATGCTGAAATCATGATATCTGTCAAATACCAGATATACATCTGATTTGTCCACCTTTGCCATGATGGAGCTCATGAAGTTGTCAACAAAGTCTTGCACAATTCCCCTGTTAGGCCAATGAATAACCCAGAGGATTGCACAACCATCTAAGATGGTGACTTCAGGTTGTGGACCCAGTCTTGTTGAGATTTCCACTTGGAAATTCTTCTTCAATGTCAACTTGGTCTTTGCTATTCTCATCTCCCCCTTTTCATCGAACATTGATATTGGCACAGGTGCAAGCTCGTACTCTAAGACGTCACATAGTTTGATGTTTCGACTTTGTTGGAGTCCCATGACCCTGGAGTAGATGAGATTTGGATCACAAACCTCAGTAGATCCCACATGCATGACTTTCCGTGTCACTGCCATAGTTATGACTTGTTTAGATAAGGGAGCATGGAATCCTGCTGGCCAGCTTTCTTCATATGAATGCATCTGTGCTCGGCCAATGTCAACTGCCCTTGGCGCGTTCACCTTCTCTGGTCAAATTCTGCCAGTTACAATGTTGACAATTCTGTCTGCATGTTCGTTTGGGTCAAGTGGGTCGATACAGGACTGGGTTTTCTCCTTATCTTATCTCTGTCCTCTGCATCAGATCATATGAATGATGGCTTCTCTTCCTTGTGAGTGGTCAACTCTGTGACTATGATCGTGGACTATCTGACTAAACATGTGCATACTATAGGCGCACTTCTTCAGTGTCGAAGCCTTCAGTGTAATGCCAACAATTCCATGTATGGCATGAACGTGGACTCTATGTAGATATCCGACCATATGCCGTTCCATAGGCCCTTCTTGTGCCGCATCACGTGATCTCCTTTTAAGAACATTTCCAGAATGTTTCCATGAAGCCTTTCCATCGATCGAAGGTAGTAGAGCCCATATCTAGCATAGTTGTGATGTCCAGCCACAAAGAAGTAGGGGAGCATCTCCTTCATAGCCCAAAGATGCAATGGCCAGTCTCCTTCACGCTCAGCATGAACAAACGCCATCATGATGAATACAGGTTTCACAAGGTTCTGTACCCATAGTTGTGTGGTCATGCTCTTTGTTGCTTTAGTTTCAGGAGTGTCCATTAAGTCTTCATGACTTTCTGCCTGAGCCAAGCTGGAATGAAGGACCTCCTCAGTCACCAATCGCAGGGCCCTGAAGTTTTGGGGAAACTTTTTTCCACCAAGCATATGAGCAACACCTCCAAAGGCAGATTTCATCACGTCTTCCAGCTCACTTTCAGCCAACAAGTTCCCCACACAACCGATGAAACTCATAAGGGTGTGCATGCTGCCCAGCCTTGGTATGAACTGGATAAATCGCTCAGGATAAACCCATTTAACATCAATGGCCACTCGATACAGCTGTTGGTCGTTTGTGAAGATGGTTACGGTTTGTCCACACTCTGTGGTCAAGCGTTTTCCTTCCTCCATTGCTGTAAACATCGTGTCCGGATCAGCTGGATCCATATCTATGAGTGGTGTATAAATGGCCTTCGTTGCAGGTTGGATGGATCGTCCTTGCTCTCTGCAGAGCTTCGTATTAATGCCACCAAACTCTAGTGTGTTCTGATCAGAAGTGATTTGCTTCAGAAAAGAGAAATCCATATCTTTAACTCTCCTAAGTTGTATAGCTTGATGAGCCAATACATGGAGAGGTAACACCACACGTGTGGCTTCTTCAACTGGCATCGCTGGTTTCTCAGGTCCCTTGTACCTTTGAACCGAAATGTCTTCTGTCACAGGCGTCTTCATTTCATCACGGGTCAATCGTCTGATGATGGCTTCATCTTCAGATGTGGAAGATATCTCCTGATCTTTTATGGTAAGTAGTACTGCAAGATAATGTGTTGAAATGAGTCCATTCTGGGATGAGATATTTGTGTAGAAGTTGTCAGCAACAACCTGAACGAGGCCGCATTCAGCATTGGCGGTTCCCCTAATCCCGGAGTGAACAGTTGCAGCCTTTGCTGCTGATCCCTTGAAAAACGCTGAAACTCATCATAGGAACAGGTCACACGATAGTTGTACAACTGCTCGATGAGGCTTTTACGACTGACTAGAACTCCCAGTGCTATGTGGATTGTAGTTGGACGATTGGTGATCATATTCGTTATGATGTTTCCTATCAGAGCTCCTGGAAGTGTGCAGTCCAGTTTAGCTGATATTTTGGAGAGTAGCAATTGAAGGGTTGAACTCACTGCTTCATTAGCAATATCTATATTAATTCTAGTCTGATAGGAACTGGGGTTGGACAACAACTGCTTAGATTCCTGTGCAACCTTCTTGGCAATTTGTTCTATGGAAACATCAATGGTGTCATCTTCATCTGATGCTACTAAGTTGATCGCAGTAGACGCTCTGCTGCGAAACAAGATTAAACTAGCGACACCTTCACCAGACAGAACCAGAAGCTCAGAGCCAAGTATATCCAACAATTTGGACAACAGGGTTTGTCAAGAGTATAGCTTTCCTCCATGATCCTTGTATATATTGGAGACTTTTACTGAATTCCAGATGCACAACATGTCGTTTTTCATTGATAGGATGGTAGAACTGACAGCTGGCTCAATGTCCTGAGTTTCTCTGCCACTGTGTGCTGCTGCTGCAACAGAACGGGGTGCCATGAAGGACTTTCTGCAGTCATCGTGATATCTCGCATCAGCAGCGTGAAGATCGCTGATTGCTCCCATTAATCGTATCTTGACCTGGCGTCCTTCTTCATCCTGGTGGGAATCGATGACATATGGAATAGTTTGTTTGAAAGTTGTCCGATCAACACGATCTGCATTCCTACAAAGGAGAACTCGCCGCCAACGATTAGGATTCTTCTTATCAAAGTCCATGATGCACTTTTCTCTGCAAAAAATGCAATGTTCTTTAAAGTCAAATACTGTCGTCTTTGAACGGTGGCTTCTTTTGCTTGTTGAAGCATCTTCCAAACAGACATTACTTATTCCTTTCAAGTGTCTTTCTATGTGTGAGCGTGATGTGTACGTTGACACGGTCTATGGCATTTGAGCTCGATAGATTCTTCTGCCTGTAATCTCTGTTCAAGCTCTTCATGTATACCATCTTGTCTTGCTCTGCTTGACCGGATGATACTTCACACTCTGTCTGGACCAACTGTTACCAGAGGTTTTCCAGCTTTAGTTGCATCGCAGGGACTGAAGAAACAGTCTCCCATGGTGATGGAGCCTCAACCTGTTACAATAGAGGTAATTATAAACATCAGTAAACATTTAATTTCTTTGTTTGTATTTTAAAAAGTTCTCAAGAAACAGGTTCCACCCTGTGTACTTTTAAAAATCAATAAAATACACAGTTGCTTTCAGACAGATCATGTTAAATAATAATAAAAAAAAAACTTGCTTGCAAATAATATCGATCAACTACTGTATCAGAAGACATTACTCTGACTTAAAACTCAGTTCTCCATGTTTCTTTCATTACATTACAAGCCTCAACTTACTTGATCAGAAACAGTTCATGCTGTTGATCTTCTGAGGTCAGCCATTTCTTCACAACTGTACTGGGGATAAACGGCTCTGTGCAAGTTATTTTCAGTTTTGTTGTTGTATAACTGTACTGCAAAAACACCGATTGGCGCGGACAAATTCAGGGATAGGGTTATGCTAAGTTGCATATTAATGAGCTAAATTTCAATGTCATCAAATTGTAAGTGGGCTTATCATGACCAGTGACCCTAAAAACATGGGTTTGGACACCTCAACCAGGCTGTTTGGATGCTTACTTCTGGAGATATGAAGAAAAATTGTTATTATGATAATGGTGACTGCTAATTTGCATATTAATGAGCTAAATTTAAATGTTATTCAATTTTAAGTGGGTTTATCATGACCAGTGACCCTAAAAACATGGGTGTAGACACCTCAACCTGGCTATTTGGATGCTTACTTTTGGAGATATGAAGAAAAATAGTAATTTCGACAATGGCCACCGCTTTTTTTGCATATTTGCATATTAATGGGTTTCTACAAAAATGCTCAAGGGTGCCAGAGTGGCATCAATCGGAATATTCATTCAGATGGTCTGGTGATCACAAAAATGCAGAAAGACATTGTGCGGACCCCAATACACGCTTTTCAGGCCAACACTCGGATTATAGTGCCCAACTTTGTCTGCGGATATCTTCTTGCAGTTGGGTTACTTTTTTTTCAGAGGTTGGTGGCAGGATTTGCACTCCGGCCACCGTAAAACCCTTCATTTCGCAAAAGGTACCACAATGAAATCTGAAAACCCACTCTGTGGGAGTACCTCATGTGTAGCTGCTCTCTGCAAGGCAACTCACTGGATGACGAGATTGAGGCAAAGCCTTCGGGACCCCCACTCTTTGATGATAGGAGGAAAACCACGGAATAGCCTTCCTGCGTCAAATTGCGGTAGTGTGTGTCGGGGTGGTGCTGAGGTGTCGTCCACCAGACGAGGTGTCGTCTCCTTGGGTTAACCTGAGGCGGTCCCTTCGGGTGGGTGCCTGGAATATCCTATCCCGAAGAAAGGATGATCACCTGTCTCTGTTATCATCTGAGCTCAAGCATTTGGACATTGGTATTGCAGCACTCTCTAAGGTTCGGAGACCGGATAGTGGTGAGATCATGGTGGGTGGTTACACCTACTATTGGTCTGGTCGCTCTGATGTTTACCATGCCCAAGGAGTTGCTGTAGCTGTGTCCAATAAGCTGACACCAATGATAACCGAGGTAACACTGGTCAACGAGCGTATAATGAGCCGAAGGATTCGTCACTGTATATGCTCCGACTGAGATGAGTGATCTCACCGTGAAGGACGCATTATATGCCATGCTCGAATCTGTGGTTGTTCATTTCCACAGACGAGATACTCTTCGAGTCTTGGGGGATTTCAATGCATTAACTGGAACTGATAGGGATAGTTATCAGACATGTGTTGGTCCCCATGGGTCTGGAATTGTGAACCACAATAGCACTAAGTTCCTTGACTTTGCAAGAAGTCATTGACTTAGGGTGGCTGGTTCATTGTTTCAGCGCCCACAGGCTCATCGCTGGACTTGGTATTCCAACGCTGGTGGTGTGGCAAAGGAGATTGACCATGTGCACGTTGACGGTCGATGGTGGATGATCTTGAACTGCAAGGTCTACCGAAGTGCTCAGTTCCTCAATACCGACCACAGGCTTGTTGTAGCAACTCTGAAGTTTCAGCTTAAATCTGGGAGAATGGTACCATCCCAGCCTAGGCTGGATGTTGGCAAGCGAGAGGATTAGAGGGTAGCTGAGGAGTTTGCGAACAGGCTGAGTTAGGATGTGGGGGTCTGGGTGCTTTGGGGAATCCTGAAGAGTTGTGGAGTGCCTTCAAGACCATCGTCCTTGATGTTGCCGGTGGATGTCTTGAAACTCACAGTGGGGCGAAGAAGAATTTTGTCTCTCAAGCGATACTGTATACCATTGACCAGAGTCACAGGGCCAGGCTGAATGGTAGAACAGCTGTTCAGGGAGCTGAGGTGTAAAACTATACATGCGCTCAGGGTGGACACGGAGGCCGATGTGCGAAGAATACGTGAGGGGGTGGAGCATCACCTGTGGTCAAGTGATTCTCATCCTGCTTACAGGGGAATTCACGTGTTGCGTTCCTCCAGCCCTTCCCTCAGTGTTCTGCAGTAAGAGTTGAGGGCGGTGGGCTCTTGACAGAGGAGTCTGAAATGAAGGCCGCTGGGCCGGTTACCTTGAGCTGACTCACCAGCTGTTGAGTTGGATGTTCGTGGTGTTACTATCCCCATTGTTGACCATCCAATCAACTGTGATCCACCATCATTTGCAGAAATACAGGCTGCAGTGAACCGGTTGAAATGTGGTAAAGCTCCTGAGATCTGTGGCATCCATGCTGAACTTCTCAAGGCTGGTGGAAATGCTGTATTCGTGTCATTGCATGCAGTTCTGTGCTCTGCTTGGAACACAGGCATCATCCCAACTGACTGGAAGAGGGGCCTTGATGTCACTTTCTGGAAAGGGAAGGGTAATCGCCAGGACCTCAACAACGACCGACGGGTGACGCTGCTCTCAGTGCCGGCCAAGTTCGTTGCTCGGATCATTCTTCTTGGGGTTCACCACCATCTGCTTGAGAACCAGCATCCAGAGCAGTCAGGCTTTACACCAAAGAGGTCAATGATTGACTGTGTCCTTGCTCTTCGGGTCCTCACCGAACGCAGACGAGAGTTTTGGCAGGGGCTACTTTCAGCCTATGTTGATCTCTGCAAAGTGTTCAATTCAGTGAATCGGGATGTCCTCTGCAGGATTCTTTGTCTTTGTGGGGTGCCACCGAAACTGATCAATCTGATGTCTAAACTGTTCTCTGGTACTGAGAGTGCTGTGAAATGTGGTGATACCATCTCCGACTTATTTTCAGTTGTTACTGGAGTTCGTCAAGGGTGTTCGCTGGCCCCTACACTTTTCAGCACTTGTATGGACTGGATTCTGGGAAGGATGTTGGAGAGATCAAGCTGTGGTGCATCGTTTGGGAATGTAAATATCTCTGACCTTGATTTCGCAGATGATGCAGTCATCTTTGCGGAGACTGAATATATCATTCTGGGGTCCCTCGAGGTGCTGAATGAGGAATCAGAGCTACTGGGATTATGGGTTTCCTGACTCAAAACTAAGAGCCAGGCTTTCAATGACATCTTGGATGCTGCTATCTTGTCTGTACCTGTTTGTGGTGAGGATCTTGAGGTCACGGAGAGATTCTCTTACCTTGGCAGTGATATTCATGTCTCTGCTGGCTGTGAGCCAGAGGTCAATAGACGTCTTGGTCAGGCGTGGGGATTCATGGATTCACTGGATCGCTGTCAGTACCTGTGCAGGAGAACAAAAGTCCGAGTCTTTAGGTTATTGGTGCTTCCAGTCTTTCTCTACTGATGTAAGACTTGGACTCTGACCAGGGATCTGTGATGGAGCCTTAATTCCTTTGGTACCAGGTCTCTGGAGTACCAGCGGGAAATGGACGCAGCAATGCGCTGCTCTTGCGCATGCTCCCATACCTGACCTTACCTCAATCCACACACAAAGCGCTTTTTCCATCCTTTCAATATGAGGATCAGGGGACTGGAATGAGTCTTTTGTGTTTTACTGGCAGGAACCCTTGCACAGATGTTTGACTCACGTTTACACACTGTTGATTCATTGATCTGGTGATGCAGCCCATAGATGCTGCATTTTCACTTCTTACCAACTCGATTTTCTTTTTTTGCACAATGTCATAACCTTTCTCAGTCTTTTGGCACGATTAATTCCGTCCATTGTTTTACATTTGGGGTGCCATTTTTAACTGTTGTGTGTCTACTAGATCTTGTAGATCTAGTATTTCAGGATCTCCATATGTCATTTCCTGCTTGATGATTCATTTTACCTTCGCATTCTGCGAAAGGTTATGTATTGGTCGCTGTGTATTTATTTGTGAATATGTGTGTGTGTGTGTGTGTTAGTTTGTTATTCGCATAACTCAGAAAGTATAAAACCAAATCACTTGAAATTTGGTGGGATGATGGGTTATTATCCAAGAAACATTTGATTAGATTTTAGGAGCGATCGGGTCAAAGGTCAAGGTCAAGGTCACAGAAAGGGCAAATTCGTATTTTTACCATAGCACGGTCAATTTTGATCTAATTGGCATGCAACTGATGCCAAAATGTTCAGAATTCATTGCCCAATCTTGTGATGGGCAACATGATACAATTATGTCATTACCCTTGTTAGCGGTTGGGGTCAAAGGTCAGTGGGGTCACGACCTTTCAAAATATGTGGTTTTTGTCATAACACGGTCAAATCAAAACCGATTTGCATGAAACCAACACCAAAATGTTCACTGTTCTGTTCCCCCCACTCTCATGCCAAGAACAAAAAATTAGCGGAGGCGAAGGTAAGCGCTCTACCGAGTGCCCATTCTAGTTAAATTTAGTTTCATTGCCGTAAGCTGGTCTGATTACTCCAATTAACGGTGCACGAGAGACAAGAAAAGGCTCATAATGGGAGGCAATCGTATGCACAGATGCAAACAATGACTCATCTCAGTTCAAAAACCATGATTGGCTGAAACGAAATACAGTGATAACTAAATTGGGACACAATAGGTTGCCCGTGATTCGTCGAAACCCACGATATTAGAACCCATGATGTTTGAGGATTTACTGTATATAAGACTGTTTCAGTGGCGTTAACTTACGGATTTTAAAAACGATCTTTAAAATCATTATTTTATTACATTGAAGTATTATACGAGTGCTGCATTGAAAGCTGCATGGGGTGTTGTGTTCTATGAACCCTCTAGTTTTGCTAAGCCTTGACGGTTGCACCATATACATCCTACTGTCTTCCACACCTGGTTTCACAACTCTGCAGAGCCGACCTGTCTTTTTCACCTCCTTTCTTCTGGTCTAGCTTTCTCTGCTTTCTCAGCCCCCCACCCCGACCACCCCCAGCTCCTCCACAATGCTCACGTTCATGCAGTGATCCACACCTGGTTGAATTTTACAAATGCAGGTTCACTGCACTCTCAGCTTGGGTGGAAAAATTGAATACCCGGTTAGAATTGATTCTCTCTTTCGGAACCGCGACTCAAATTCCAATATCTCCGGAGGTGATTACCCGCCTGTCGTCGTTCCAATCCTTTAGAGTCGATTCCGACTGTGCCCTATCTCACTTCATCCATTGAGAATCAGTTCTTTGGTTCAGCAAATTATATCAAAAGCCTCTCCTGTCATATTCTTTATAGTTTATGTCTTAAAGTATCCATATTTCTCCATTCTTCCATCCTTTCATGCTGTTTTTGCTGGGACGTCATTACAATGTTACTTCTGGGACGTCATTTATGAGCGCTGGGAAAACCTTTTATTTTTGAATAATTCATGACTCATTGACGAGTGCTGTATTATTTAAGAAACCAATTGTGATAACTGCAACCTGTCTTTTTAACTGCAATCAAGCTGCAAGCAAGATAACTGCAAGCAAGCCGTAACTAATTAGCTGACGTTTCTTAACAATATCATCATCATAAATATATGTGGAAAAATCACGGGCCCAGACTGGTATTCGAACCCAGGTCCTCTGGCAAAAACCGTACCAGTGCTCTGCCATCTGAGTTATCTGGGCAACCCAGTAATCTCATTCATGATTGAATGATGATCATCTGGATAAGGATGATGCAGAAGCACATGGTGTGGCAGAGTTGGTATTTTTGGTTTTTCCACTCCCAAGTTCTTGTCTTACTATGGAGTTACATGGTCAATATTTGGTTTATAGCTCCATGGTCTTACTTCTATTCTGTGTGCCAAACAGGGATGACATTTACTTGGTCTCGAACGATATGTAGGTTAAGTGAAATGTGATGCCAGTACATGTGTGTACAGTAAACTCGTAAAATATCATGGCGGTTACGGTCTTCGAAAATGCCGCGATATTCAAAACCGTGATTATTAAAACCATGGGCTGATGGGAAAGAGGAGGTTAGGTTCATGGACTTGGAGAAAAGGTAGAGCATGGTGGGTGGCAGCCAATATATATATATATATATATATATATATATATATATATATATATATATATATATATATATATATATATATATATATATATATATATATATATATATATATATATTTTTCTTCTTCTTCTTCTTCTTTCGGCTGTTCCCGTTAGGGGTCGCCACAGCGGATCATCCATATGATCCGCATAGTGATTTGGCACATGTTTTACGCCGGATGCCCTTCCTGACGCAACCCTGGTCGCCTCTTACGACACAGGGATATGGTACACCTATTTCAACTGGGGTATACACCGGCCCAGTATACTGGTACTCATTTCGCCGACCTCGGAAGGATGACAGGCTGAGTCAACCCCCTGGTGTATTAATTCAGTGGCCCAACGGGGCTTGAACTCAGGACCTTTTGGATCCCAAGCCGCTGCCCTAACCACTGCGCCAACACCAGGCTCATATATATATATATATATATATATATATATATATATATATATATATATATATATATATATATATATATATATATATATATATATATATATATATATATATATATATATATATATATATATATATATATATATATATATATATATATTTACTCTCATCTTGTATGTATGTTCCCGAAGTACAGCCAAAACGGTACACGATAGCGCAAAATTTTTTGGGCCACCTTACTCACCATTCGCCTGCGGTGTGCAGTATCAAGTTTCGTTCAATATATATATATATATATATATATATATATATATATATATTGCGGTTATGGAAATTCACAGAACACCATTCAGGGTCCTTTAGCTCAGTTATCTCAGTAAGTACGTGTTTTATAGATAGCCCTTTCCCCTAGTCTAACGGGTATTTAAATGTTCCTGCGCTGTGGTTTTTTATAATGGATGGGTTTCATTTTTGTTTGGAGTTGCACCACCGCTAGCGCCGCCGAAATGATCGCCGACTACACCGCATCGCTTTCGCCTGGATTCGCACCTCCGCCTGGCCAGTCGCGGGGTTTTTCCGCTCGATTTGGCTAGTGGGAGGGAGTGCGAGGGCGCATGCGCAGAAGGGCGTCCATCTAAAAAGAGACAGAGCTCTGAGGAGTTCGTTCGACGGTGCGCAAAAAGGAGTCCAGGAGTTCGTTCGTCTGTGCGCAAAAAGGAGTCCAGGAGTTCGTTCGTTCTACACCATGGGATTGGCGCGTTGAAAGTTCATCCTGTTGAGTGATCAGCACGGTCTGCGCGCTGAGGGTTCATCTTGCTGGGCTCGTCTTGGCTGGTCTTGGTGGTCGCCATCTTGGTCGTCGTTCTCTTCCTCCTCCGCGGATCGAGCCGCTCGAAGGCCGCACGAGGCTGGCAGATCCAAGACAGGCCCTGGCTTTCAGCTCTCCTGTCTCTCCGAGCTGAAAGTCCTATTAAAGGCAACAGCCACCATTTCGTGCGTGTGTGTGTGTGTGTGTGTGTGTCCGTGGGCCTGTCCTTAAGTAGTGAATTGTGTAAGTGCATGTACATAATAAATAGGAATCGGCTGTAGGCGTTTTGCTCGTATCCTATTGTTGAATGTCACCCGCTCGTTGCATCCCTTCCTACATTGACTGCCATGATGCGTTCGGGAAATTAGCTGGCTTTTAAGGCCGATAAAATAATCCGGTCCGACGGGACTTGGCGATATATAACCGCTCGGCATTCGCATACGGAACGAGCCACTTAAGCGGCTTGTTTTCGTGCAGGTCCCGTCGAGGTATAAACTCCCGGTATCTCTGTCTGCGCGAATAATGAGGTACATCGACAATTCGGCAATCGACCCTGTAGCGCGTGGACAGAGGGATTGGCTGGTTTACGGTGTGTTAAAAACACCCTTAGCTGGGTTTCGGCGTTGATCCGGAAGCTACGACTAGATTGCGCGTTCGGTGGGTGCACGCGGCCGCAATTGGGCTAAGGCAGTCAACCGCATGCCGAACGGGTGGAAATCCACAACAATATATATATATATATATATATATATATATATATATATATATATATATATATATATATATATATATATATATATATATCACATTTGGAATAAATGCGTAAAATAAATAGAAACTGGCTTGACCACGAGGTCTTTTGCTGCGTTGAAGCAGATGAAACTTATCTATCTATCTATATATTACTAAAACTCTCATCTTGTATGTATGTTCCCGAAGTACAGCCAAAACGGTACACGATAGCGCAAAATTTTTTGGGCCACCTTACTCACCATTCGCCTGCGGTGTGCAGTATCAAGTTTCGTTCAAATCGGGAGACAGAAAAAGATTATTAAAAAGTCAATTCCCGATTCAGTCAAGTACTCTTCATAGAATTTGATCAATGCAAACAACCTCAGCAGTATAGTTCGCTGGAGCTATCTTTTTTTTTCCTTTCATTTGAAATGATGTTTTTATCAACCGCTGTCACAACGGGAACCCAACGAGTTCACAGGTCGTTTAGTATATTACTAAAACTCTCATCTTGTATGTATATATATATATGTATGCATGTTCCCAAAATACAGCCAAAACGGTACACAATAGCGCAAAAATTTTAGGGCCACCTTACTCACCATTCGTCTGCAGTGTGCAGTATGAAGTTTCGTTCAAATCGGGCAACAAAAAAAATTTATTCAAAAATCAATTCCCGATTCAGTTTTGGTATGATGATCCATAAAGCGCAAGGACAAACCATGGAAAATGTGGTGATATACCTCGAGAAACCGGTTGGCTGAACGATGACTCCCAAGGTAAATGCTCAAATTTTCTTCAAGTTAAAGTTTGACCACTAAATAATATTAAAATTTTGTCTTTTTTTCTTTTCTTCATCAACCACTGTCACAACGGGAACCCAATGGGTTCATGGGTCATCTCATAACTTATAAAATGTGTCAAATCCCCCATCATTCCTTCCCTATTAATTCTTTAAATCGGACACACACACACACACACACACACACACACACACCCACACACACACACACACACACACACACACACACACACACACACACACACACACACATACGCACCCTGCTACATTGCACATGCATATACAATAACACATCACAACAGACTTCGATACAATGCACAGTATACACAGTACATAAACATACACAATATGCAACATACGGGCACAGAACCAGATTGGATTAGTAACGGAGTTAAGATATCAGCTGAGAATCGGAGCTGATTCTCACATGTAGAGAAGCGCCCAAGCCTACTGCACACCTCCACTCTTTTTTATCCTCCTTTCTTTTCTTGGTGGAATTGCCTTCCTGAGGCTGTTGGATTTCATTCTGTTCAATCCAAAATTAAATTCTTTGTAAGGCAGGAAAAGGAAATTGGCTTCACAACATTTCAATGAGCAGAGCTTTTCAGAATGATATACCGAATTTTTTTGGTTCAGCTTTTTCTTTTTAATGCTAAAAAAGTTGTTGTCTTATTGTCAACGGTTGCTTATTTTATGAACTGTCGTACAGGTGAAGGAAGAGAAAACTTTTTCAGGTGTTATAAAATACTTATGGTTTTAAATGCAATTCAGGTAAAAAAAAAAGATAGAAATGCGTAATTATTGTTTTAAAATACCCCCATCTTAACTGGATAACATGTTTAAGTAGCATGTGCTGTATTGAGTTGTACATTGTGCATTCGTGTCATTTTGATGAAGATAATGAGGTGGAGAAAAAAAAGAAATATTTGCTTTTGACTCGCATGCTTGAATATGCCTGCTTCAATCAGATCTTGGAAGTTAATGAGTTTATTTATTTTATCCTACCTCTCCCCACCACACCTGGTTAGTGGTTGAACCTCAATGGAAGTACCTCGCTTAAAGACTATGGATTGAAAGATAGCTCGGTTGATAGCTTGCTTGCCTTTGAGTTCTCTGGTCTTGGATCTGAACCCCTGTACACTTGAATCTGACTTGAACTTTTTTCTTTTTTTTTTAAATGAACTTTTTGGTCTAAATTCAAAGCGTTACGTCTGGTGCAAGCCTAACACTGCACATCACCCAGTCAACACCATCCCTACTGTCAAGCATGGTGGTGGCAGCATCCTGTTATGGGGCTGCTTTTCATCAGCAGGGACTGGCAAGCTTGTCAGGATAGAAGGGACAATGGATGGTGCAAGGTACAAGAGAATCCTTGATGAATACCTGCTGAGTCAGCCATGAATCTGAAACTGAGTAGGAGATTCACATTTCCACAGGACAATGATCTGAAGTGCAAAGCTAAAGCTACATTGGAGTGGCTGAATAAGAAGAAAATAAATGTTCTTTAGTGGTCCAGAAATGTCCTGACTTGAACCCAATTGAACATTTATGGCGAGACTTGAATATTTCAGTCCATCAATGATCCCCATCAAACTTGGCAAAACTGGAGCAATTTTCACATGACTAATGGGCAAAGATTTCATCATCTCACTGTACAAAGATGGGAGAAACCTACCCATAAAGACTCATAGCAGCCATTGCTGCAAAAGGTGATTCCACCAAGTACTAACCGAAAGGGCTAAATACTTTTACAAACGGTGAATTTTGATTTGTATGTTGTTTTTTTTTTTTTTACAGGTATTCCTGACATGTAACCTAACCTCCTTCAACTATAAGTGTTTAGTTTGATCTCTTCAGTTATGAATAAAAAAGTTCCTTTGGAAAAATTGTTTCTGCATAATTCGTAATTCATCTAAATATGGCATTATTGGAAGGGGTGAATACTTTAGCAGGCCACCCTAAATTGTAATGTAATCTGCTGGATGTTCAAATGGTTCTACGAATGAGACAGTCAGACGTACCAAAGTAAAAGGCATATGTACAATAAATAAATTATTTTTAATATATATTCTTTCTCACCTAATATTATACTCGAGTACGGTATGTTGAAAAATATAAACATTGGATTGTCTCAAATTTTGAACACCAATCGTTTTTTTTTCCCAGAATTCTGTGACTTGTTTGTATCTTTTAATATCCTGTTTGTACATTCTCCACAAAGTGAGGGGGAAGTTCGGGGGGGGGAGTGTGGGGGAGTGCTGATTTAAACGCCCTACTATTACTATTTTAGCTCGTGTAATCTATAGCCCCATCATGGTTTTATCGTATTTTTAATTTTATTTATTTATTTTTACTGCAGCCATTATGAGTTCAACACTTTTATGGGTGAATGTTGCACAATGTTGAAAGTGAAAGTTTTATTTCATGCTCATGGTTTTTTTTGTAACAGATTTCTTATTTACCTATAAGGTATGTAAGAACGTTTCCAGCAAGCATGAACAAATCATATTAAATATCGTTAACATTTGCTGTGCATGCTGAGGCAGGTTTTACTCTTCTTTTTTTTTTTTCTTTTTTTTTTTTCAATGTTTACAGCTCATTCTGATATCTCCATACATTTGCATTCCACTCCAGACTAGACCTTTGGTGGCCTCGGCACTCAATGGCTATATGAGTCCATGATGATTGAAATGTTGGCTCAACTCTGGCTGCAGCAATAAAAAGCATCATGGTTTAAACAAGTGTACAAGCAAGCATCAAATAAAGTGCAAGCCAAGTTTACCTGGCCTGTTTAATACGAAAATGTAAAATAACTAATGTCAGACAGAGCTTATATGTTTCTTTGTTTTATACCTGCACTTGGCTCTCTATTATTTTATTCTTGATTGCATTTTACTTTGTTTGTGTGCACATGATTTGTGATCAAGATGTTGGTGAGTCCATACCTGATCCAGGCCGTCAGCAACTGTTAAAGCAGTCTTTCAGCAAGGAAATTCACCAGTTGGTTTTCCATTGGCTTTCCTAGTGGTAGTAATCAGGGCATTAATTTGGTGTTCAGCAAGGGTGCTGATAAACGATTGTGAAAAACAGTTAGATCTTGAGTATCCACCCACCAGAGAATGTTTACTCAAAAATATATCATTCTCAGTGTCCCACATGACTTGCGGCAAACTCATTGATGCACCACCCTATCAGTGAAGCACCAGGGTTATAGTTTATTGTCAGGTCTGGAATCGAACCCAGATGAAGCTTAATTGTGAGTACACTCCCTCTGACCCATCCTGTAAATGCCGCATAATTCTAGATTATAGATGCAGTGTTTGTCATTAGGTTTTCATCTGGAACTTGCCAAATGAGCAGGTAATTTCACCTGTAAAATAAGATGTGTACTGATTATAATAAAATATGTGCATGTCTACTGTTTCTTTGCTGTGCGCACATCATTGTCCCTTGACAGTTGTTGGTAGATACGGATGCTCTGTCTTTCATTGGAGCACTGGAGTGCTGGCACAAAACCGCTCTTGCTGAGCTGGCGACAATGCAGGAGCACTGTGGTAAGATTTTCAATGGGAATGCTTGCCAGGCGAAAAGCACTCCTTAAACACATGGCCTGATAGATGCTTATTTTCCATTAATTATTTCACTCTTTGCCCTATTAAAGCTGTTGCGGCCTTTCGTGGTTTCCAAAACCTGTGCAGACTCGTGGTATTCTTCATGCATACAGAGTATAAAAAACTGATGTTCAAGCCAAGGTAAATTTGAGACGCTCGGATTAGTGTTGTGTTCTCTCTGTGCAATGTGCACAAGCTGAAGCCAATGGGAAACAAGCGAGTTTGAGCAGGCCTGTGCAAGCCCCACGCAGCATTCTGTTAAACTGTGGTTGCAGCTGACACAAAATATCCAGAAGTACAGGAAATTGCAAGGTTGCAAACTAAGTATGGTTAAACTTCCCCCTACCCCCAACTTCTTTGTAACACTGCCCTCTCATAGATATTCATGAATGTTCAGCTGTTTCCCAGCAACTTCTAACTCCTTTTTAGTATAACTCCTTTTTACAAATCTGTAAAAGGAGTTCCACTGATATAAAGATATCCCAGCTGTTTCCCAGTTCATGAGCATCATTTAAGCCATTTTGAGCATGAGCAGCACAGGAAGCTACATATCTTGACATCAGTATAACTCCTTTTACGGATTTGTTTTTCTCAGTTTTACAGACAGCATTGCCCTTCTGGCAATAACTCCTCTCATGCACCGTGTGACCTGCATGTTTATATTATGGTTTTCGTATCAACAGCTGACCTTGTTCGGTCATTTTTCAGCCACCTGGCATTTCTCCTTGGATTCTGACCAAATACCTATATCGGGTGTCCTGTTTATCTCCATGGCTGCCTTAATAACTACCAGAGTGAACACTCACAAGATATTTCCTTTCGAGTTGTATTTCCTGCACATTTTTCGATCCTAAACACTTCCTTGTGCTCGGTACAAATGTCAAAATGTGTCTTAATTACTGTAGTTGATATTATCGGCTGCAATGTTAAAGTTTTGAGTAATTGAGCAAGCTTGCCACCTCGGTGATTAATTCCAAATAATATGACAATTAAGGCACACCTCATTAATCTCATAAAATATGTTACGAAAATATATTTTAGGCCTTAAAAGGAAATGCCATACAGAATCATTAATTGCTAATTGACCAAAGTAACGCCAGGAGTTGTGAACAATGTACCTTAAAGTTTTACATTTGGATAATATGTCTTCTGCCACACATTTTGATACATGGGTACATGTATCCTCATGGCAATATTTTAGCCACAAACCCTCATTGTCTCTCTTTTGGTAAGGGTAGCCATTTGTTTCTTATCAGTCTATATGATCACACTGTATCCCTTATGGATCCCTTCATGATAGCTATTTTTAAAGATTTTCATAGCTTTGTTTGTGCTGGCAGAGACAGCACAGCACACAGAGGCATGGACAGGAAGCCACGACGCAGTGCCTGCTCTTGGGAAGGTCTCGCTGCCCAAACTCTGTCCCAAGGATTTTCAGATAATCTTCACTGCTTGCCGAACACCACAGGCCAGGTTTGCTTGTTTCTCTTTGTCTCGCTTGGTTTCGTTGTTTGGTTGGTTTGTTTTTGATAATTCTAAACAGCATCTGATTGATTTTTATTTTTATCTTTATTTTGTTCACTGTAGTACCTTTATTGTTGAATTATAAAACCCACATTATCAAATTAGAATATGAGGTGATTTATGAAAGTTTATCATTTTTGCATGAATCGTAACAATTTGAGTCTGACAGGATGATGCAGACTTTCCTTAGAACTGTGTGGTCTGGGTTTGATTCCTGACCCAACTGTAAACTGTCAGAATGGTGCTTCACAGGCAAGGGGTTTCCACCTCAGTGAAGGTGAGGGCTGCCACCATCATAGTGTGCGGCACCGCTCCTCTGATGGACGTTATGCTGGGTGTCCTATCTGCTGACATTAGTTGGTGGGCGTAAAATATCCCACGGTGTCATTTGAGAAGAGTAGGTGAGTTATCTCCAGCACCCCGAACAAATTACAAATTTCTGCCACCTTCAGTGGAACATTGGGCCTGGTCAGCCAATTAATGAAAAATCTGGGCCAGAAACATTCCCCTGGCCAACCATACAAGAAGGTGAAAATAATTGGGGCTGTTAAAGAAGTAGTATTATTAGTAGTAGCAGCAACAGCAGTGGCAGCACTATATCGTTAGTAGTATAGGAATAATTTATTACTTTTTTGTTTTGTTTGTAAAGTTTAAGGTGGACTTGGCATGCAAGTATGCAAGTATTTTATTTTTGTTACGAGTTTATGTGCAAGACTACTTATCAGACTTTTTAATTGCACTTCATTGTCAATTGTTGCTGACAAGGTGATGATTCCTTTAGAAACCCTCTGCATTTTGAACTCGATTGTGACATTCATAGGTACAGTACGATTTATTGCTGCACTTTGCTTAGGAATGACTCCTAGTATTGAAAGATGTTCTTTTGTCCCTACATTGTGTCATACATAATTTGATGTTTCATGAGTGAAATAACTTTGTTAATGGACTGATGTTGAAACAAACTTGGATACTTTGTACCTGTAATCATACAAATATTTCGTAATTGTATCAGCTTGGTAAAAGACTCTAACTCATGTCTGACAGTTAAAAGCATTTTTCATTTTTTTGGTTCTTTGAGAATTGCCAAAGTAATGATAATACACAATGAAATATACAGAGCTCAAAATAGAACCATCATATTCACGAGGTAATTGGTGCAAATCATTTTACCCATCACACCTGTGTCATATCAACAACCCAACACTTCCACTGACTCCTGGCAATGTTAATTATACTAGCAAACATGAAAACAAGGAATTTGAACAGTGCACCAACTCGCAACGACCGACCATTTTTAATAATGTACCATCGGGTCTTTATTCTCCACTTTGTGTTGTCCATCTGCATGTTTACATATTAAACGATGTGTTTCCAATGATTACAAGACAGTCATGCACGACTGGCATTATGTAAAGGTCAACGCGTTGTGGGGAGAGGTGGATGTAACGCCAGGTAGGGGACTAATATTTTGTGATTATTCCATTTTCAACGTGGTTTCAAGAATACTCTGGAGATGACTTGATTGGTGACACTTTGTAGCCATGCATGGCTAGTGTTATGGAAGGCTATTCACTTATGGTATTTACAGGTAGGTTCCAAAAGATTATTTATTTATTTTCTAGGAAATTCCGAGATGGAACTTTTAATATTTTTGCATTTTATCATTGTGGGTTATGTTACATATTCTGCTTTCCATATTTTTACCCCCCGTTTAAATCTGACAGCATCAAAATATTCAAATGAGGTCACTGTTCCTCAGTTGATACGGCAGAATAATAGTATATCTGAAATTACGACTCCTTATTGAGGCTTGGTTTTGAGAATTTTAATGTCTAAATAACTGATTATTTTGGACTTCTTTTTCAACTCTTTATCATAACTTTGGATACAGTAACTACTGAAACTCCAAGCATGTCGAACAGTTATGCTGATGAATTGATCTGATTTTGGTAGAGAATCGGAATAGATTCCTTTTGGAATTAAGGCAGAAGTTCAGAATCGGAATCGATTCTCAAATTTAAAGAGTTGCCCAAGCCTATGGGCAGGTGGCAAAAGATGAATTGACGATCGTCTGGATGACACAAGATCTTGCAGGGAATCTGTAAAAGTGCAATACAGGTCAATGTACTGAACTTGTTGCAACTCCGGTTTGTCATGTACGGATATTTGCAAATGCCAGAATTGTATTACTTACTCCAAAACATCGATAGAAGTGTTATTTGAGGGTGATGACGAAAGTGACGATGATGATAAGACTGACAACATTAACTGATGAAATGATAAGGTCGAATTAGTGTGCTATCTTAGCCGATCGCATGCTCGACATCAAGTTCATGCATGTGTCTCTCCTGCTGGTTAAACACTTAATTTGACAACCTTTTCATATTGAAACATCATCGTAATTTTATGAAGTCCCGACACTAATTATAACGTTTTCATTGCCGATTGCACGACATCAATACTTAATTTTCTGGAAGTTAATAGTGGGTTTGACAGACGTGTTTGTTATCCCTAAGGATTGTTTTTTGAAAAGGGGGCATGTTGTAATCATGTTTGTCTGTCCGTCCATCACACTATCTCCTCCTAAACGGTTGTGCAGAAATTCACCAAACTTGGTAGTTCCAGTATGATCACATGGCAAGAAGGTGCAAATGCAGTATCATTTTTGGTAGTCTGGGGTGGGGTCATAATGTCAAATACCAAAACAATGCAATTATGGGCACATTTTAAAATATTTTTTAGTGAACTTCATGGATGCAATCAACATTGGGGGATGCATGAAATATGTCACGTTTTTTTTTGATTTGACCCCTGGTTCATGACTTACAGGGGTAGGTGGAGAATAGAGGTCACAGAGGTCAAAACAAGAATTTCTTTTTTTTAACTCAAAATTTGACATTGGGTCATTCCTCGTGGAACTTTTTGTCATCTTTAAACTTTGCTTCAGGTCAAAAGCATTGGAATTTGCGAAGGCACTCCATCGACTTTGCTCTAGTTTCTATTTGTCTATCTTTATTATTGATCAAATTATGATCTCTCGAAAATGAGGATGATCACAAATTCTCTGGATAAATCTCTTCGAGTCAATGATTTCAAGAAAGGATGGACAATAAATATATTTCTGCTTTGGAGAGAGAGAGAGAGAGAGAGAGAGAGAGAGAGAGAGAGAGAGAGAGAGAGAGAGAGAGAGAGAGAGAGAGAGATAGAGATAGAGATAGAGATAGAGATAGAGATAGAGATAGAGATAGAGATAGAGATAGAGATAGAGATAGAGATAGAGATAGAGATAGATAGATATGCAGATGAGCAGTAAAAGATAGAACGCTCACCGACTTGTATGTGAGGGTGAAGTGATAGGCTCATAGACTCAGCTTCATTGCGAGATATTCCAATAATCTTAAAGGCCTTGGTTTCCACAGCATCAAGGGATGAGCAAGATGTGAGATGGGAGCCAGCCCAGAGGGGAGAGCAGTACTCCATCAACCTGCAGATGAAGGCCTAGTAGGTAGATAGAAGTTTAGGTGTGCCACGGTAGGATTTTGCATGAGGGAGGATCAGTGGCTGGCTTTGGAGGCCAACTTTGAAATGTGGTTTGCCCAAGAAAGATCATGGCTGATCGTGAGAACCTGGAGTTTGAATGATTGAACATCCTCAAGAGGATTGTGAAGAACGTAGATAGGAGGGTTTGCCAGACTGTCCTTTCAGAGAGAGACAATGCAAGTGTGAGATGTGTCAGGATTGAAAGACATATTCCAAGTATTTGACCAGGTTGTGATTTTTTTTTTCAAGGTCTGAAGACAGGGAAGGGGTTGCAACCTATCTGTCTGAAGGATGAGGGATGTCATGGCAGAGGGTGGAGTCATCAGCAAATAGATAGAGGATTTTCCAGAATCAGAGTGATCAATGATGAAGATCAGGAACAAGACTGACCGAGTGCAAATGACATGACGATGTGAAAAGGGCAGAGAGAGGAAGTGCAATTTTAGGCTTCTGCCAAATTCAGATGACCTTTTGACCTCTGATGACCCAGATATTTAATTCATTGAAAAATTATGTTGTACTTATACTTTATGTTAATTACTATTCATATGATATGAAGATTGTGAATATAAGAGCATAAGTAGTGTAGTTGTGCCGAACTCCATTTTTCATATTCCTTATAATAGAGGCATTTTAAGATTCAAACACAGTATTTTAAAAATGGCTGTATCCTATTATTAATTTGCAATTTGTTCTTGGCTTTGACACCTATTCAATTTTTTTTTTTACTACGGTCCCTACACATCAAAAAGCTACATATATCGAACAAACAGTTTCAAATGGAGACCTCACTGCCATTAGAACATTTAAATTGCATCAGACATGGCAATAAATGCGAATTTTTGCTCCCAACTTACTGGCTCAATGACAGAAGACACCATTGGCATTTTTGCCATCTCAATCCCTACCCCATTTTGTTAGGATGGAAAAATGCTCAACGATGGTGTCATCCTGCAGTTTCTGGTTCAGGAGGCCCTAAATGTGCAGAAACCATAAAAAAGATTGCATGTATCTTACTTTAAGTTTAGCATTTCTGCTACTTCACTATAGTTGTATATCAAATTCAAAGAGATCAAGTAGCACCCCTTTTATTGGAACAAAATTCGGTTTTTCAAATTCAAAAATTCGATATTCGTTCACTTATTACAAATGCTTTTCACGGCTGAATACGGTTGGTTCTATTTCTATTTTTACAGGAATAACTTGAACTCAAACTAACTGAGTTCATACCTTCGAGATTCATAATTGGTTGTTTATATCGAGTTATAACTGATGTTTCTTGTTTCGCTTTACTCTTTCAGGGAGAGGCAGCAGCTTCATGTGCAAGACGAGGTAAAAAATTATATTGATTACAATATATATACAATTATATACTGTATATAGTTTTAACGATGAATGTTTGAATTGCTTTCTTAATTGTTTTAAACCAGTGTTAGTTTAACTGTCAGGAACACAATGTGGGTGGTTTACAAAACGTTTTGCAATTGCTTCCAAAATATTTGTTTTTTGAGAGTTTTTCCTTGGGGAATGGAATAAAATTAAATAATGTTTGATAATTTGATTACCTATATCTTGATGAGTGCACCTCCTTTATAGTCATTGTTTTTCCAATGCTCCCTTATCTTCAGTACTCTTTTTACCTTGCTTAAAGACAATTTCTGAGCTGATGTACTTTGTTGAGTTTCATTGACTCACAAAGCCTAAGGCCAAATGAAAATAACAAAATGATTTGTTTCTGGTGACTTGTATCCCAAGAATTAGGGTCAGAAGGTCAGAATTTTTGTTGATATTAATGGGTTCAATATTTCTGATCAATGTAACTGAACAAGTCATTTGCTTAGCTGAAGGAACGATGAATTTATATTGCTGTGTGCAATGGCTCCATATCAACTGCAACCGCAGCTGGCACAGAGACCAAACATGTTGAGATTAATTGCGTGAATGATGATGCATAAGGCAATTTGATTGCAAAATGTACCCGAGCAGATAATGCATGTTGCGCTGAGTAGGTTTTTCACAATGTGTAGTCCGAGTTCTAAATCACGTCGGTTATTAAGATTATAATTTTGCCAATTGAATCCTCCAATGATACTCGATGAAACCAAAACGGTTTGCACGTGAAATAATACAGGTGGACACACATCTCGGCCTTCAGAAATCTAAATGAATATTTAATGAACAGAAGGCACACAGAATCCTGGACGGAGCAAGACAATAATAAATAATCACAACACCAAACACCAGTGAAAGAAACTGAACTGGGCTAGCTGAAGATAAAGCAGACAGGCAGAAGTCTCAGGTTGGATGCCAGCAGAGCAGGCCCTGATAGGGAGCAGGAGCAGGCAATGGATAATAGGCAGTGTCTCACCCTGGTGCTTTAACAGTCTAACACTGAGAGCAAAACTTGCTGAGGCCCATGCGCAGGACCAACTGTTCGTCTAACCACGCCAAGTCCTAGGGGAAAAGCGAGTACCTGACACTTCCTTTACCCTGCTCTACGGGAAGGGTCAATCGCCAGCCTCAACACCACAATAATCCGAAGCTCAATTTCCCCATGTGAATGGCCAGCTGCAGAGGAAGAGCCTTTTCCCTTTGAAGGTGTGAGGGAAAATGCCGGATCACCATCTCCATCTCTCTCACATCAGCAAACTCTGCTTGTGACGAGGTTGAATGCCTCAATTCTGTTTTGCTACTAAATATTGTTCCAAACTGCTCCTAGACTCAGCCAATATCACTGCATTACATAAACATGGTGAAAAAACGGATCCCTTTAACGACAGACCCATTAGCTTACTTTCATATTAAAAAGGTCATGGAGTCATATTAAAAAGGTCAAATCCACCATTGCAGTTGACATTAAACTCTTCCTTTTCTCCAACAGCCTGATCTCAGACCATCATTTCAAATTCAGACCTGGCCACTCTACCTTGGACATGCTACTTCTGACTCTCCCAACAATGGATGGAGGCCCTCAATCTCAGACATGAGGTCAGGGCTGGACATATCTCGAGCATTCAATATAGTCTGGCACTCCACCTTACTCTCCAAACTCTCTGCCTATGGCATTCAAGGCCAAATCCACACTTGGCTTCTTGACTTGCTCGACTCTCATAATCAATGAGTGGCCCTCAAGTGGATCCTGTCATCTCCTCTTTCTGTCATGGCTGGAGTACCCCAGGGCAGTGTCTTGGGCCCAGTCAAATTCCTAATCTTCAACTATCTTCCTGACTCTCAGGAATATCTTAAACCTCTCCTTTAATTTTCCATTTGTTTTCTGAGGCAAGTGGTCCTACGAGTTGTTCAATTGGTTTCATCACTCTTCACCTTCCTTATACCTTAATATAAAAAATAGTAAAGGTGTGCAGAAGTGTCAACTTCATTCCTCAGCTTCTTCAAGAGTACAGTTTTACACCAGAGCCTACACAAAACGTTTGGATATATTTTTCTGTGGACTGTTTTTTTTTTTCCAACATCTGCAAGGAAGCAGACTTGTCGAGATGAGATAAAATATTCTTGAGAGGCACAGCAAGTCAAAAGAATATGTGAATGCAATTGTTCAGGCTGATGTATTCATATGCTTCTATGATGGAAGACAATGGCCTTATCAGTATTTTGAAGCTGAATCGGAGAAAAAGAAAATGAACAAATAACACATGATTTGCAGTGCATTGTGTAAAAAGGGAAGGTTCCAGACCACTTGATTTCAATGCCATTTTGCATTACATCACTGAGTTGAATGCTGTCTTCAACGAACACCTGAATTTGAGACCACTCGTTGCACAGTAAACTCTACTATTACTACTTATTTATTAACCACAATTAATCCTACCTCCTTGTGTTGTCAGCTGGGGGAAGTTTTGACCCAGGTTTTCACAAACTGGCTTTCCAGGCCTAATGTTTAGCTGGAGCCGATTTGGCGAGGATTTTTTTTTTTTTTTAAACCAGGGTACAGGGGATACCTTGTCTACTCTTTCTGAAAGACACTGAAAATATTTAACATCCACCAGTTAATGCAAGTAGCTTGAATGCCCAGCTTGATGTCCACACAAGGGAGGATGCATTTTGTGATACTGCTGTGAAACACAATCTGACAGTTTGTTGTTGGGTTGGGAATCGAACCCTGACCTGACAGCAGAGTTGGCGACTTAGACTTGAGTTGCAAAATTTTGTGACTTGCGACTTGATTTGGACTTGACGAAATTGAATTGAGACTCAGATTTGGGACTTGGTGTCTCGAGACTTGTGACTTACATGTGACTTTTATAGTGACTTGTTCACATTGTTTGGAAAATAATTGTTGAATCTATATTTAATTTAAACGGGGTTTAAAATAAATGGTGATTTTTCAATGACGACATATCCCTTGTACGTGCGTATGTGCAGTGTGTCAGAGCTTACAGCCGCCGGGTCAAACACCATTCTCAACTTGGGTTTAAAGGGAGTGTCCACTCTCCAAAAGCACAGAGCACACCATGTCCAAGTGGCAAGCACCAGTCTTCCCAACATGGGAAGCGCAAGTTTAATCAAACTATGTAATAAACATTCCTGTCAAATCGAGGAAACTTGGCCCCTGATCGATAACCCCATGCACGCCCCAAACATAAAATGATTTTGTGATTATCGAAATATCATTTGACTTGGATTATTTAAACTTCATCAATAATTGTAAATTATATCATGAGTTGTCTTTTTTTTTTAAAACAGAAACCTAAAAAGGTACGGTATCTTAAAAAGCAACAATTGAAGTTAATATGGACGGTTCATTTTCCCAGCGTCCCACCCCCTTCCTGATTCCCCACCTTCCATCTTGATTAGACATTTCATTTAACGTACATAATAAATATACAAGTGAATTATTAAAATCTTCTTTCCTGGTCCACCTTGAGTGCTTTGGTTCACTATGTGTAAACTCTTTAAACACAAGCTGAGGTTACCAACTTGTCTCGTGTACAGTACTTAATTATGTTCAAGTAGGTACACTAGATTATGAGAAGTAACTTTACCATAAACTTAATTTTGTGGGGGACAAAGCAAAAAAATTTCCACTGTATGAAGTTGTCAAATAAAAACTTGAGCTAAACAGCTTTTCAGAACCTCCATTGCAATAAATGGAGCCCTGTGTTTTAATACCTTGATAGCTTCCACTCCACTTGGCTTAAAAGTAAATGTGGGACGAGACACAAGTTGAAGTAATACAGTACTACGGTGACTTGGGACTTACTTGAGACTTGGCTCAAGTGACTTGTTGACATCTCTGCAAGACAGATCAAAGGTAAGTGTGCTCCCTCTGTGCCAAATTGTCAGTTAGATGCACAGTAAATATTGTCACAAATTCAGAATGGGCTAATGCACTTGATAGGTCTATAAATTCAAAACAAAGTTCTGGCACAAGTGAAAGTGGTGAGATTCTTCAATTTGATTGCAGACTGGACCACTCAAACTCCCAGGAAAGAGTAGATAGCCCTGGCAGTAAGGTATATTCTTTCAAATATGGAAACAAAACTGGAACTCAGAGGAGTTTTTATTATGTTTGTGCAAGCTCTTGCAGAAGCATTTCTTTTTGCAGAAACCAACTTCTTGGGCCACTGAAAAGGAATACATGAATTGTCAAGGGTAATGATAGAGGAAGCAATATGAGTGGGCAAATCCGATTTAAAGGAATGCAAGCCAGAATCAGTGTTGTCCTTCCTGAAGCAATCTGCACTACAAATTCTGAACATAGCAATTGTTCATCCTGTTCAACATGAGAGTTTGAAAACACTTTTGGCACTTGTGGGAAGACAACAGGATTTGCATCCTCTGCAAAGCATTACGATGTGTATTTAACAGAACTGAAGAGATTATTGAACTTGCCATTTGACTGCAGAGTGCAGGCCCTGCCTTCAAAAAATGGTTCTTGTGGTCCACTCCTTGGCAAAGGATGAAATATTGTTTAAAGTGTTCTGAATATATGCCTCATCATTATTCCAACTTATCCCACTTTCAGAAGTTGCATGTTAGCCTACACTTCCCACCAAAAATTTGTAGTATAATTTTGGGTCACATGAAAATTTTGGTTGCCCACTCCTGATTGATTCCAACACAAACATGCACAATGGCACCAGCTTTAAGGCGGTGCAGCCACTGCATCTACTTGCTGTCCACACTACGTGAAATATGACTTCTTGAAAGTCGTCTTTTTTTCAACTAGTCGAGCCCATCATCTCCTCCACCCATGTCCTCAGGCTCACTGTCTCCATCATCGGCATTAGTGGGAGTTGGTCGATCTTTATTCTCACATGAATGATGTGAGCATAATTACCCTCACTGAAGGAGAGGATATTGCATTTGGGTCCATTTGCTTGTTTGTCCGCACAGAACTCATGTTTTTCAATGCAACCGCTTGTCGGATTGAGACTAAATTATCACCATTGATGCGACGACTCATGCAGAATATTTTAATAATTATGAGGTCATCGGTCACGTGATTTGGCAGCCATATTGTTTTTTTTCTTTAAAACCTTCAAAAATCTTCTTCTCTGAAATGGCTGAACCATTCATCACTGCCAGCAGTTATAAAGTGGCAGTTCTAATTGGGTCTCTAATAAATTACATAACACACCAGTACACAAATGCCACACAAAATACACCACACACAACTCCACAAACACCACGCAACACACCACATAAAACAAGTCCTGCCAAGGGTATGCAATCTCTGATTGCTCTTTTTCTTGTTCTGTGCATGGAATGCGTAAAGACACGTAGTGTTTGTCATATGCCTCCGCTATTCTGCATTTTTACTTTTTGTATGCACAGAATGAATGTTCAAGGATGCTTTTTGAGCTGATTGCATCTGCATCAGTCAATTCTCAGGGTACCAACTGCATTATTTATCAGCTTCCATCCCTGTCCAACAGGAGGTGGAATACTGTATCTGGGTGCTGTTCTAAGCTATGCTTGTAAATGGTGGCTTGGAAATTGGCTCGCTAAATATGCTTATGCAAGGCATCTCAATTTGGTCACACAATATTATCTGTCATGGTTGCCAAGGAGAACCTTGTATATCTAGCATCATTCATGTTGAGTATTCCGACTGACCTTTGAGTTTGTAGACAGACTTCCAGATCTGACAACATGTATTCAGTTAATGTGAATGATTCCCCTCGAGATTAAAATGCCAAACACAATGTTGGGTTGTCCATAAATAATTATCAGTTTGATCGCCTTTGTCTTGCGTTTGCCATAAAACGAACGAACAGAGTCACATTCAGTGAAGCAGTGGCGGCCTACCAGAGACTTTATGATGTCATCTCCAAAATGTTGTGCAATAGCCTGGAGATGAATAGGCCACAGATTCTCATCTTTCCCAGTGTGGAAGTAGAGCTGGGAACAACCAATACTTGAAGTTAATGTGATGGTGATGACAAACACATCCGTGTCAGGACTCGTGATAATGATACTGTCGCCACCGGATTTGAAATGTAGCTGGCATGCAAGAACATCCTTGTGTCTGCCTCTTCATGCAAACAGTACAGGTCTTCATTGTCTTTTACAAGAACCATTCCATCTTGTGGAATGATTGCACGGTAGAGTTCTCCATGTGCCACAGTTACTGTCACACCTTTCAGTCTTCCAACATCGCACTTGCTCTGGAATTTAACCAACTGCTCCTTGATGTAACTATGTGACAGGATCTTCATCCACTGTTTTGGGATTGGTTGGTCTGGCTTCTCAATCTTGATTTTCTTGGTGCTGCTTGCTATTCTTCATTTGCGCTCTGCATTTTTGATGCTGACAACTGGATATATGTCCATCACAAAGTGTCCTGCAGTTTAACCATGAGTGCAAGCAAAATTCAACAATTGTTGGAGATTCTTTTCAGCAAGTTGACTGACGAGGGACACTGGGGAAGCAGGGAGGGGGCATGGGACACTGGGGAAACAGGGAGGGGGCAGGACACTGGGGAAGCAGGGAGGGAGGTGGGACATGAAGGAAGCAAGGTGGGGGCAAGGAGTGATGGAAGCAAGGGGGCGGTGGTGTGTGAGGGAAGTAAAGAAGGGCTGGGTTGTGAAGAAAGCAGAAAGGTGGAGTGGTATGGGGTGGAAGGACACAGAAGTGGTGTATGCAGAGCAAGCAGTGCAGGGGAACCCAGGTGTGAAGATGACATGTGGGAGGCTTCTGACATGAGTGAGTTTGTCAGGGTAGTCTCGTATACATTACAAAAAGGGTTGGATTTAAGTATTCCAAGCACAGAGAGACAAAGACAGACATCATGATTGGGATAGCAATGCTGATTAATGGCACAAATAATGACAGTGCTTTATGAACACGGTGATGAATATAATTTGAAATGTACTCTGAAATTATTAAATTAACATTTAAATAAACCTGTATTTGATCTCTATTTTACTTGACAAACTCATTTAATAAATATTGGATGTTTACTTGCCATAACTTCGATTAAATTCATCACCACAGACAAGACACGTGTCCGGAGGGAAGAGGGGGAGGGCGGGGGCAGGGGGAAAGGGAAGGGATGAGCAGTCTTGCAGTATTTATTTTGTTTAAAGTTGAAATCCCTGGCTACACCCTTGGTTGGGAAAGTTGTGGTGTCATGCTTTCTTTTGGAGTGACATCTTGGCAAGAACTGGAGGAATAATACAGTAAAACCTGTTTTTTCTTTTCTTTTCAGTCACCCCTTCCAGCCTTTTACTTCTATCGCAGACTACTCTTTTGATTGAAATATTCAGGAATGAAATTCCAAAACAGCCTGACTATTTAGCAATAACAACTTCCTGTTACATAACAACTGTACAAACCTACAACTGTACAAACAAATTTTTAATGAATGCTGGTTAAAATGTGTATTCTGACGAATATTTTTCTCCAGAATTTTTAATGATATGATTTAAAAACTTTAATTTTTTTTTTCTTGCATATATGCCATAAGTTTCTCCTGTAATGCAGCAAAAAATTAGAACGTTTAAGAAGCTTGTGATAAGTTGTAACACCATTGACTACATTAGGCCCATTTAAGAGGCACAGAGACCCATCACTGTATGGTGTGTGCGGAAACAAGGCTTTTGTGCAGGTGCTTATACACATTTGTGTCCCATGCATTAAATTTAGACACTTATAACCAACCACCTTTCATTCTAATGGGTGCAGTTATACAAAAATGTCACCTTATGTTTCAATTTTGTGTCTTTGTAAACATGGGAAGTGCCGACTTTAGGGTGCAGTATTTCAGTCAAATTGTACCATAGTATGATTTGTCCCAATAACAGTGGTCTTGTATCAAGTTCAAAATGTAAGAGCAATATATGTTTAATATGTAGATTATGATTGTGTATGCTTTGATTATTCTTATTTTGGTTCTGAAGTTAAAGTTTTGCCCATTCTGGTGGGGATTAAATAAGTAATGTTGAAACTTCTGTCTTTGGTACCTAAATGAGCCTGTCTCAAAATTGGAAGCACCCTCCCACCCACCCGTCAGCCCCCACAAGGGTCGTTGAATATTATAACTTTATGAAAGACTTCCACTCTTGTTTGGGCACATCCAGCAATATGAATAATTTATTCTTGTTGAAAACTTCTGAAATGAAGGCACGCTCCTCTTTTTGAACTTTTCCTCATGTACAACTTGATTTGCTTACCGATTGTACTGGTAGAATATCATTAAAATTGAAGATCAATCAATTGTACACAAATGGGGTTGGAGGGAAACTGTCGAGATTTGTGCACGTAAAATGAAAAATTTCATGCTCATTCCCGTGCTGCTCCCGATCTCGGTCCAGGACTCTTTGGAAGCCCCAGCACAGGACATTGGACCCTTTTCTTGTGTGCCAGAAGAACAACCAAACTCTGGTGAGGCTCAGTAAATGTCTTCTTGTGTTTGAAGAGCTTTTTTATTCTATTTTTTTTTGCATCTTATCTCCAGGTGCACTGGTTAAGGTATCACTGATAAGGTGTGTACATACACTCATTGCATTATATCCACTCAGATCAAATCTCTATTTATTTTTGTTCCTCTTAAGCTTTTATTTTCCTTGCCTTTACTCACTTTATATTCTATTTATTCTGACTTTCCTCCACATTTAATTTCCATCTTCACTTTTTCTTTAATTACTCAGTAGATGTTCAATTTTTTTCTCACTTTATTTCTTCCTCCATTTCTGTTCACAAAGTTAGTTTTTGTTCAAAAAAACAGATTACTGCATTCATATCATCCATCTGACATTTGCTCAGTGGTTGTAATTGATGACCATTTCCTTTTTATTTTATTTTTTGCATTCAACTATTTCATAACTTACCATATTTAATTACTGAAAGGAAAAGCATTCGTCCATC
Organism: Eptatretus burgeri; assembly: GCF_056783735.1. Lineage (NCBI taxonomy): Eukaryota > Metazoa > Chordata > Myxini > Myxiniformes > Myxinidae > Eptatretus > Eptatretus burgeri. Next base: position 33,922,665 of record NC_140975.1, read on the forward strand.
TGTGGGTGTGTCTGTCTCGTTTGGGTTCCTGTTGTCATAGAATAATAAAAATGGTGCCATTGGAAAGAAAATAATCAATTAACTTGGAAGAAAAATTAGTGTCCGTTTAATAATAAAAATGCTCGTTTTGAAAGCCCATCTTACTTGAATGGAAGAAGAAGAATCCGGATCCTTGAGCTTTAATGTAGCTGTTAGGTTTAATGTAACAGCTGTGGTGGTACCCTCTCTGTGCTGCGGTTCCAAGGGTACAACAGCAGGAACCCTTTGGAATAAAGTGTGACACACATGGAAGGAGCACACAAAATTATATGTAGTAATACTTATTGAAGTGATATAAAAATATAAAAGTACACGTCAGGAGCACACAAACAACAACCACAGTCATGACGGAAACGGCAAGAACAACTACATGTTATAAAATATCATTTTTTTGCTTATTTCACTTAATTTTACCACCTTATTGATATTCACATGGACATGCAATATGTTTGTGAAGTACTGTCGGACCCCGCTATTTGCGGATTCACGACTTCTGCACCCCGTGTATTCACAGGTCATAAAGTGAAAGTGTGACATGCTTTGACATTCTTGTATTCGTGTTTTTTTTTTTTTGTTTAAAATTCTTTTTGTTAAACACTTCAGGACTGATCTATCTCCACCTGGGAAATTGGAAGTCTGCCAACATCAGAGCATTAGACAAAAAAGGTGCAAAAACGGATCCCATTAACTGCAGTTTAATTAGCTAATTATACTTCCAACCATAAACAAGGTCATGGAATCAATCATCACGGTTGCCATAAAATCATTCCTTTTCTCTAACAGCCTCATCTCAGATCATAAATTCAGATTCAGACCTGGTCACTCTACCTTGGACAAACTGCTTCTTCTCTCCTAACAATGGTGGAAGCCCTCAATATCAGACATGAGATCAGGGCCATCTCTCCAGACATATCTCGAGTTTTTGATAGTCTGGCATCCTGCCTTCTTCTCCAAACTGTCTACCTATGGACTCCAAGGCCAACTCCACTCTTGAAGTACTGATTTCTGACTCTTCCACTCTCATAGCCAACGTGTGGCTCTCAATGGAACCCTTTCATCTCCTCTCCCTGTCAAGGCTGGAGTATCCCAAGACAGCGTTCTAGGCCCCATCTTATTCCTAATCTTCATCAATGATCTCACTGAATCTCTTGAAAATCCTCTTTATCTCTTTGCAGCCTATGTTTATCTCTGTAAAGCATTCGATTCAGTGAATCGGGATGTCCTCTGGAGGATTCTTGGTCTTCGTGGGGTGCCACGAAAACTGATCGATCTGATGTCTGAACTCTACTCTGGTACTGAGAGTGCTGTGAAGTGTGGTGGTACCATCTCTGACTTATTTCCAGTTGTTACTGGAGTTCGTCAGGGGTGTGTACTGGCCCCCACACTTTTCAGCACTTGTATGGACTGGATCTTAGGGAGGATGTCGGAGAGATCAAGCTGCGGTGCATCGTTTGGGAATGTCAAGATCTCGGACCTTGATTTTGCAGATGATTCAGTCATCTTTGCGGAGACTTTAGATATCCTTTTGGGGGCCCTCGAGGTGCTGACTGAGGAGTCGGAGCTGCTGGGATTACGGGTTTCTTGGGTCAAAACTAAGATCCAGGCCTTCGGTGACATCTTGGATGCTGCTGTTCTGTCTGTGTCTGTTTGTGGTGAGGATGTTGAGGTCGTGGAGAGATTCACTTTCCTTGGCAGTGATATTCATGTCTCTGCTGGTGTGAGTCAGAGGTCAATAGACGTCTGGGTCGGGCCTGGGGAGTCATGGATTCACTGGATCATGGGGTGTGGCACTGCCGGTACCTGTGCGGGAGGACGAAAGTCCGAGTCTTCAGGTCCTTGGTACTTCCAGTCTTGCTCTATGGATGCGAGACTTGGACTCTGACCAAGGATCTGAGACAGAGACTTAATTCCTTTGGTACCAGGTCTCTTCGGAGAATCCTTGGCTATCGCTGGTCAGATTTTGTGTCCAACGAGCGGTTGCTGAGAGAGACTCGGATGAGATTTGTTACCTGCATAGTCCGTGAGCATCAGTTGCGGCTGTATGGACATGTGGCTCGTTTTCCTGACGCTGATCCTGCTCACCAGATTCTCTCAGCGAGGGAGTCTCATGTGTGGAGGAGGCCGGTGGGCCGACCACGTGCCTCGTGGTTGCAGCAGGTTGATCGGCATCTCAAGGAGATGGGGATGGGCCTGGCATCTGCCTGGGGGATGGCCAGACGGAGGCCCCTGGAGTACCGGCGGAAAGTGGACGCAGCGACGCGCTGTTCTGGCACATGCTCCCATACCTGACCTGACCCTCTTTGCTGATGACTCCACTCTCTGCTGTGAGATTCTGATTTCAGCTTTGAGGATCAGATCTCGTGGACTAAATAAGTGTTGAAATCTGGAGTGAAATCTAAAAATTTAAAGAAATTACCGATTATTATAACTAAGTGTGTATCATACTCGTGGGATATGCTTACACATCGTTGGTGGACGTTGGAGACCCTGTGATGTCAGTCCCTTGGAGTGGGCGTGCTGTCGCCGGCACCCTGAATGGATTCTGGGTTCCTGCCCTGGCTGGCAGGGGGGGGGGGGCGGCATTGCATCAGCGGCACAGCCATGTCCTCAGCCGATGGTGCTACCCTGCGGCCTTGTGCTGCATACGAACAAAGAACCATAATTATTGTGGAGAGAACTCATGACATTGCTGTTACAATGGATTTCCAGCAGGATCTTATGTTGAACACCGGTTCAGGCCCTTACATGAGGTTCTGATGGAACTGTATCTGGATTAGATCACTTTGTTGTAGCTTGACTGAGATAGCCCAGGTCACAAAGGATCTGCATCTACACTGGACAAATGAAGTCATGTAAAGAAAATATTGTATGAACATAATTTTTTGATTTTGATTAACCATACTCTTCACAGAGTGTTGGTGCTGCCGAAGCATTTTATTGGCAAGGGTTATACTGGCTGAGTTGCTATTGCCTTCCCAGCACTTTGTCCATGCTCTATCCATTGAAATAAATTCTGAGTGTTAAGCAAAGAAGCAGCACATACCATTTTAAAAGTCTTTCACATGACTCAGCTGGGATTTGAACCACCGATATCCCAGACTCAGAGTGGACACTCTAACCATTACACCACCGAGTTTGGTATGAGCACAATACACTACATGGCCAACAGTATGTGGAGACAGCATCTTGTCCAGCATCTCATTCCAAAATCATGGGCATTAATATGGAGTTGGTCCCCCCCTTTGCTGCTACAACAACCTCTACTCTTCTGGGAAGGCTTTCCACTAGATGTTGGAACATGGCTGCAGGGATTTGCTTCCATTCAGCCACAAGAGTATTAGCTTGGGCACTGATGTTGGGCGATAAGGTCTGGCTCACCGTCAGCATTTCCAATTCATCCTAAAGGTGTTCGATGGGGTTGAGGTCAGGGCGCTGTGCAGGCCAGTCAAGTTCTTCCACACCGATCTTGACAAACCATTTATGTATGGACCTCACTTTGTACACGGGGGCATTGTCATGTTGAAACAGGAAAGGGCCTTCCCCAAACTGTTGCCACTATGTTGGAAGCAAAGAATCATCTAGAATGTCATTGTATGCTGTGGTGTTAAGATTTCCCTTCACAGGAACTAAGGGACCAAGCCCAAACCATGAAAAATAGCCCCAGACCTCAGACCCCAGACCCCAGACCATTCGTCCTCCACCAAACTTTACAGTTGACACTATACATTCGGGCAGGTAGCGTTCTCCTGGCATCTGCCAAACCCAAATTCATCCGTCGGGCTGCCAGATTGTAAAGCAAGATTCATCACTCCAGAGGACGCATTTCCACTGCTCCAGAATCCAATGGCAGTGAGCTTTACACCACTCTAGCTGACATTTGGCATTGCGCATAGTGGTGCGAGGCTTGTGTGCAGCTGCTCAACCATGGAAACCCATTTCATGAAGCTATCGATGAGCAGTGCTTGTTCTGACATTGCTTTCAGTCAGTTTGGAACTTGGTAGTGAGTGTTGCAACCGACGACAGTCGATTTTTCTGCACTACGCACTTCAGCACTCTGTGGTCCCGTTCTGTGAGCTTGTGTGGCTTAAGGCCCAGTCACACCTTGACGTTTTAGCCAGCAATGGCAACGTATTAAAATGTATGTAAAACGCTGGCTTACGTTGAACTTTTGATGTTTTTTTTTAAAGATTCGGATGTATTCATAACGACTTGGTCTTATGCTTAATGTATTAGTATCGGACACAGAACGTTTCGTTGTGTTATAGATAACTTATACCAACAAATGCTGAACCTGTTGTCGGCCTTCACAACCTATGCCCAACGATAGTCTAACTTATGCGTAGCGCTGCACGCATCGCCGACGATGACGTGGCGTAGGTGATGAAAAGGCTGCTGCACAACGATTCAAATCATAACCGCCGCAGAAATGGAAGTGTCAACATCGCAGTCACACCTTGGCGATCTTGCCAGCGTATGCCGACCTCTGAAAAATGTGTCTAAAACGCTGGCGCACGTCGAATACGGTATGGGTAAGTTTGGTCTGCGTGAATAGAACGCTAAAGTATGCTATCATACGTCGTATTAAATGGAGTACGTCTTGTAATTTTAAACATGTTTAAAATTTTACGACGTACTTGCCGTATGACACATGCTCCGCATGCGATGGGAATAAGTTGTACGCACGATATGCGATCGTTGACACACATCGACACACGTTACTTGTAAGGTGCTCATAAGTCGAAACACGTCAAGGTAATGGTTAGCGTCAGTTTTCCAGACTCCCGGGTTTTTTCTTCTTCGGTATGACAGTGTTCAGTTTACAGTGCGGTTATGGTTTAAATCGTTGAGCGGCAGCCTATTAATTATATTATATTATAACCGCACTAGAAATCGAAGTGTCAAAATCACCATCATACCGAAGGAAGGAAGAAAAAAACAAAAAAACAAAAAAAAAAACAGGGAGTCTGGAACATTGACGCCAACCATTACCTTGATGTGTTTCGACTTATGAGCACCTTACAAGTAACGTGTGTCGATGTGTGTCACCAATCGCGTAACGTGAGTACAACACGTAACTCATAGGTTTGAAATAAGTTTTGGGTATGCTAAACATTACCTCGACGTGTTTCGACTTATGAGTAACTCACAAGTAACGTGTGTCAACGATCGCATGACGTGCCTACAACTTATGGCCAGCGTTATGCGGAACGTGTGAGTCATACGCTGGCATAAGTCTTAAAATTTCAAGCATGGAAAATTTGAGGACAACCGAAAAGTACAATGTTTAAAGCCAGCGTACAACGACGTATGGCAGTGTTTTTCAGCGTGCTCTCAATGTTATCAAAACTTACCCATAACGTATTCGACATGTACCAGCGTTTTCGACAAATTTTCCAAAAATCGGCATAAGCTGGCTAAAACGTCAAGGTGTGACTGGGCCTTTACCACTTCGCGGCTGAGCTGTTGTTGCTCCTAGACGTTCCCACTTCACAATCACAGCACTTGAAGTTGACCAGGGCAGCTCCAGCTGGGCAGAAATTTGACGAACTGACTTGTTGGAAAGGTGGCATCCTATGACGGTGTCACGTTGAAAGTCACTGAGCTCTTCAGTACGGCCCATTCTACTGCCAATGTTTGTTTCTGGAGATTGCATGGATGTGTGCTTGATTTGACACACCTGTCAGCAATGGGTGTGGCTGAAATAGCTGAATACACTAATTAGAAGGGGTCTCCTTATACTTTTGGCTATGTAGTGTAGATACAAGTTGTAACACTTGATCCACAACTTGTAAAAGCAAAAAAACTTCCCATCAGCATATCAGAAGAAAGATGTGAAAAGCCACTGATTTGACCAATGCAAGAAGGTTCACGATTGAAGATTTAAAAGTTGCATCGAGGAATGAGTGTAGGAGTTCCATGTTGCACACTGCATGATCATCTTCATTTCCACACACTCTTTCTCATCCCTTGTCCAATACTCTTCTCTTATACAAAATTTTAGAGTGTCTTTCGCAAGCTCTGGTTTTCTCAGTTCCACCAAAATCCCTTTCCTTGCAGCACACTTCAAGGTACGAGTTAATTTTCTTCTTGTGAGCGTATAGGTGCAAAATGGATATAGCGATGTGAAAGAGTGAGAAAGCGAACGACTGCATCATTTGCTCCTCGTTTATCTCACCTGTGGAACGAACTTTCTCATTCTGTTCAATCCTGTTCTTCCCTCCAGGCCTTCAAGACAGCTGTTCACCACCCATCCATACCCAATATTTTGTTTTATATCCAAATCAACCCTCCCCAGGACCATCTTTTTGCAGGTTTTCATGTGATCGGGTTTCTAGGTGCCCCTTCACACTGTCCTTAGTCGTTTTTCTTTTGGTTGTTGTCCATATCTGCTTCTTCCTCAGTTTTCCCTTCCATTTCTGTGATTGAGAGTTTGCACCTATATCCAGCTTGTTCACCTCCTTTGTCCTCCTCCCTCTCCACTTACTCTTTTTATTCCTTATGTTCTTTCTTCCTCCAAGTCTCCCTCTATATTTGTCGCTCTACCCTGCTGATCGTGTGCCCCCCCCCCCACTCCTCCGCCCTCTTTCCACTGTCCTTTTCATTCTGTTATGTCCTGCTCTGTTCTGCATTACAGCTCCTCCAAGAACCTTGACTCTGTAGGCAAAAAAAGCACTAACGAACCGTGCTTCCCCATTGTCTTGGGGCGCTCACCTGCATTTTTTTCATTTTCATTTACAGACACTTTCTGATGGTTCTGTGATTTTTTTTTTCCTGGTGTATTGGTTTCGATGTCTGGTGGCAAACAAAATTACCATGTTCCCCCATTCTCAGGTTGCTCACCTGCATCTTTTTCATTTATTTATTTTTACTTATGAAATCTAAAGATTTCGTAAGTATATTGATGACTTCCGTTTCTGTTTGTTTGTTTGTTTGTAGGCACGATAACTCGAGAACGGAAGTAACTACCAATGTCAAATTACACCACGTGATTCAGGAGGGTGATGGCTAGTGCTGATTAGATTTTGGTCAAAATCGGTCAAAGGTCAGGGTCACAGTGAGGTCAAACATCCAAAAAATGATAACTCGAGAACGGAAGAAGCTACCAATGTCAAATTACACCACGTGATTCAGGAGGGTGATGGCGAGCGCTGATTAGATTTTGGTCAAAATCGGTCAAAGGTCAAGGTCACAGTGAGGTCAAACATCCAAAACATTCGATTTTTGATGGTTTGGTACAGAATCAGCGTAGAAACTTCTGGTTTGCGTCGCTACCTTCTCTCGAGACAGCTTTTATAAGACAAGGTCAGAGGTCAAGTTGACGATTTCGTAAGTACCAGTCTATGACTGCTTGTTTGTTTGTTTGTTTGTAGGCATGATAACTCGAGAACGGAAGAAGCTACCAATGTCAAATTACACCACGTGATTCAGGAGGGTGATGGCTAGTGCTGATTAGATTTTGGTCAAAATCGGTCAAAGGTCAAGGTCACGGTGAGGTCAAATATTCAATTTCTGATGGTTTGGTACAGATAACTCGAGAACGGAAGAAGCTTCCAATGTCAAATTACACCACGTGATTCAGGAGGGTGGTGGCTAGCGCTGATTAGATTTTGGTCAAAATCGGTCAAAGGTCAAGGTCACAGTGAGGTCAAACATCCAAAAAATGATAACTCGAGAACGGAAGAAGCTTCCAATGTCAATTACACCACGTGATTCAGGAGGGTGGTGGCTCGCACTGATTAGATTTTGGTCAAAATCGGTCAAAGGTCAAGGTCACGGTGAGGTCAAACATCCAAAACATTCGATTTTTGATGGTTTGGTACAGAATCATCATAGAAACTTCTCGTTTGCGTCGCTACCTTATCGAGAGACAGCTTTTATTAGACAAGGTCAGAGGTCAAGTTGACGATTTCGTAAGTACCAGTCTTTGACTGCTTGTTTGTTTGTTTGTTTGTTTGTTTGTGGGCACGATAACTCGAGAACGGAAGAAGCTACCAATGTCAAATTACACCGCGTGATTCAGGAGGGTGATGGCTAGTGCTGATTAGATTTTGGTCAAAATCGGTCAAAGGTCAAGGTCACAGTGAGGTCAAACATAATTCCGTAAATTCATGTGGAGAAATCGAGTATTTTTGCTTCGCTCGACGTTACGAGTTCGTTTTAACTTCGATTTTAATTTTGTCTTCGGTTTTTGCGATCACTTAGGACGCTTAAAACTCGGTTGTCGAAATTCTGGTAAAAATCGGATGTTTTGGAGACGTTTTACGATTGTATAAAAAATATTTCACTCGAAGCGTCACGGGTCGTCCCATGATGCAGTGCGCTCGAGCAGACGCGTCGTTGAGTTACGTTAAGGTATAATTGTGTGGAGAAATGGAGATTTTTTGCTTCGGTCGACCTTACGGTTTTTGATGGTTTGATACAGAATCATCGTAGAAACTTCTGGTTTGCGTCGCTGCCTTCTCTCAAGACATCTTTTATTAGACAAGGTCAGAGGTCAAGTTGATGATTTCGTAAGTACCAGTCTATGACTGCTTGTTTGTTTGTTTGTTTGTAGGCACGATAGCTCGAGAACAGAAGAAGCTACCAATGTCAAATTAAACCACGTGATTCAGGAAGGTGATGGCTAGTGCTGGTTAGATTTTGGTCAAAATCGGTCAACGGTCAAGGTCACAGTGAGGTCAAACACTCGAGTTTTGATGGTTTGTACAGATAACTCGAGAACGGAAGAAGCTACCAATGTCAAATTACACCACGTGATTCAGGAGGGTGATAGCTGGTGCTGATTAGATTTTGGTCAAAATCGGTCAAAGGTCAAGGTCATAGTGAGGTCAAACATCCAAAAAATGATAACTCGAGAACGGAAGAAGCTACCAATGTCAAATTACACCACGTGATTCAGGAGGGTGATGGCTAGTGCTGGTTAGATTTTGGTCAAAATCAGTCAAAGGTCAAGGTCACGGTGAGGTCAAATATTCGATTTTTGATGGTTTGTACAGATAACTCGAGAACGGAAGAAGCTACCAATGTCAAATTACACCACGTGATTCAGGAGGGTGATGGCTGGTGCTGATTAGATTTTGGTCAAAATCGGTCAAAGGTCTAGGTCATAGTGAGGTCAAACATCCAAAAAATGATAACTCGAGAACGGAAGAAGCTACCAATGTCAAATTACACCACGTGATTCAGGAGCGTGATGGCTAGCGCTGATTAGATTTTGGTCAAAATCGGTCAAAATTCAAGGTCACAGTGAGGTCAAACATCCAAAACATTCGATTTTTGATGGTTTTCTACAGAATCATCGTAGAAACTTCTGGTTTGCGTCGCTACCTTCTCTCGAGACAGCTTTTATAAGACAAGGTCAGAAGTCAAGTTGACGATTTCGTAAGTACCAGTCTATGATTGCTTGTTTATTTATTTAAGTTTTCATTTACGGATTTTTCCTGGTGTATTGGCATCGATGTCCATCAGCACCCAAAATTTCACCTTTCTACGTCACCTGGAAGGTACCGATTTTTAATATCAGTCAGTGAGTCAGTCACAGGGGGTCAATGGTTAGAATGAGCTTTATATATGAGATAAGCTTGAAGCAACGCTGTTCTTCCTCCCCTCCTTCTCCATATTTCCGTTAAAAAATGTGAAATTGCCAATGCATTAAACAACTTTTTCTACTGTTCTGTATTTTACTGTTTTTTTCCGAAAGTGTAACTTCATTGAGTGCAACGAAAATAATAAAGGAGGTGAAGGCTCCCACAGCATGAGCAGTGGGTGTGGTGACCGTGGCTCGGTTCTCCGTGGGGACATCCCCGGAGAGAGGAAGACAAAATAAATTAGAGGATTACAATGAACAAGTGAACTACGACTTCAAGAGAGAATTGAAAAATGTTATCAGTGGCTACAAAGCAATGAATTCCCACACCAGGGCAGGATGGTCGAGAGGTACGCACACTCACTCGAAGTTGTCCAGCCTGAGGTTTTTTTTGTATATATTGTCGAGGCTCGTATGAGAGCGAATACACAATGCACAGCTAGGGGGGGGGGGGCATGAAACAAGAGGGATGGGAGAGGGAAGGACAAAACAGTGGGGAACAGAGACATTAGATCTGTGGAAGGGAGAGGGATGGGGCAGGTAACACGGGTATACAAGATGGACACCACAGGGATTTTCAGGAAGGAAAGCAGGGAATTTGAAGGAGGTGGGTTTGGGGTGCTTTAACGGGGGTAGAAAAGATCGAGGTTTGTGGTGGGGGAAGATAAAGAAGTGGTGGTGAACGGCTGTTTTGAAGGCCTGGAGGGAAGAATGGGATTGAAGAGAGTGTGGGAGTTTATTCCAAAGGCGGGGAAAAAGAGGAATAAAAGAGTGAAGGTGAGCAGCGATTTGTGATTTTGGTAGTTTTACAGAACCGGGTTGCTGGAGGACCTTGAGCGCCGTGCAGAAATATGGGGGGGGGACAACTCGCAGACAGAGCAGGTGGTGGGGGCGAGTCAGGAGAGGAGGCGGTAGAAGAGAGAAAGACCACCGACTTGCCTGCGGTGAGAGAGTGAGAGGCCCAAAGACTCAGCCTTGCCGTGGGAGATACCAATGATCCAAAATGCCTTGATTTCCACAGCGTGAAGACGAGAAAGGTGCGAAGCAGGAGCACCAGCCCAAAGAGGAGAGCAGTACTCCATCAGGCTGCGGATGAAAGCTTTGTATGCGGCCAGGAGCTCAGGTGGGCCGAGGAAGGACTTTGCCGATGGATGATTCCCATTCGGCGACTGGCTTTGATGGCCAGATTGGAAATGTGGCTTTCCCAGGAAAGATCATGGCAGATAGTGAGACCCAGAAGCTTGAATGAAAGCACTTCTTCCAGAAGATTGTTGAGAAAGTAGATTGGGGGGGGGGGGGTTCCAAACGGTCCTTTCGGAGAGACACATTGAGTGTGTTAAATTTGTCAGGATTTACAGACATGTTCCACGTGTTGGCCCAGTTTGTGGGTTTACCCAGATCTGTAGAGAGCGAAGAAGCTGCTGCTTGCCGGTATGAGGGATGACAGATGGTACGGCAGAGGGTGGAGTCATCAGCAAAGAGATAAAGAGGATTTTCCAGAGTCGGAGAGATCATTGATGAAAACCAGAAAAATAACAGGGCCCAGAACACTGCCTTGAGGAACTCCAGCCTGGACAGGAAGAAGGGATGAGAGAACTCTATTTAGGGCCACACTTTGGCTGTGGCAGGAGAGGAAGTCTGTGAGCCATTAGTGGAGATGGCCTTGGATACCATAGGAAGAGAGTTTGGTGAGCAGGGCAGGGTGCCAGACTGTGTCAAAAGCACACGGTCTAGAGATATGGCTCTGATTTCATGTCTGGCATTGAGTACCTCCATCCATTGTTGGGAGAGCAGAAGCAGCATATCTAGGGTAGAGTGACCTGGTCTGAAACCAAATTGAAGATCAGAAATCAAGCCATTGGAGAAGAGGAAGGATTTCATGTCTAGAGCGATGATGGATTCCATAACCTCGCTGATGATTGGGAGAAGGCTGATTGGTCTGTAGTTGCAGGGATCTGGTTTTGCACCTTTTTATGCAGGGCAGTCATGTTTGCTGATTTCTAAGCAGATGGCAGATGTCCTTGAGAAAATGAGTGTAAATAGAACAGAGAGGGTGAGCAAGAGCAGAGGAGCAGGTTTTTAGGACATGTGTGTTGATGCTATCTGGACTGGTTGCAGAATCTGACTTGAGGTTTGATAGCAAACTCTCCACTTTGTCAGAAGAAAAGGACACAGAGTCCAGGGACAGTTGGGTGTGACTGGGTAAGGTGGGTACAGAAAGCGATGCGTTTCGGACACAAGATTTCGATGCAAACACCGAGTTTAGGCATTCAGCCTTTTCACATGCGGTATCAGCAGTGCGGCCATTTTAGGTAGGGGAGGGGATGGAAGGGGAACATACACCAGAAACAGACTTGATTAGACACCACAAGGATTTGGAGGAGGGAGAGAGGTTTGAGAGTTCAGACTTGAGATTACAAAGATGTTTTTTGGCTCTCCTGAGGGTAGACACACTTGTTCCGAGCTTTATGGAAGGAAATGAGATGACCCTCAGTTGGGTTTGCTTTCATTGAGGAAAAGGCAAGTTGTTTCAGGACAACTGCCTCGTCACAAGCTTCAGTAAACCATGGGCAGGAGGAAGAGTAGGACTACTGAAGACGACAGGGGATAAATCTGTGCACGAGGGAGAGCAAGTTTCTTTGAAAGAATTCCCAGGATGAGTTGATGTTTGAGAAAGTAGCAATAGGAGAGTAGTCTATAAGTTTGAGGGCTGCTTGGAGACCCTGCCAGTTGGCTTGAGTGAAATGCCAGACTCGACGGTGGTGAGGTGGTTCTCTGGTAATAGCCAGAGAGATGTCCATTTTGACAAGGACCTATTCAGAAGAACCGATTGGAGAGGAGAAAGAGCAGGAGATATTTTCAGGGAAATTTGTCAAAATCAGATCCAGAAGAGGTAGAGTCCATTGGCTGAGATCCGGGTCGGGAAATTGACCAATTGAGCCAGTCCCAATGAGTCGCAGAAAGCTTTTGCTGAGGTGCCATGACAGGTGAAAAAGGTTTCCACACCTATCCAACTGGCATGATGACAATTGAAGTCACCACATTTGAGGAAGAAAGAGTTCGGATGAGAGGATAGAAGTTGGTCCATGTTTTCGGATAGTGAGGTGTAGATGGAGTCATTACTGTTTGGTGGATGGTACAGTACACATATAAACATGAGGTGGGAGTGGAGGGGAAGCCATAGCCAGAGGTATTCCTGGGGGTGTGGGGGAGTGAGGGCAGTGCATGGAGAGTGAGGAATAGAATTTTTGATGAAGAGAGCAACTCTTCCACCAGGACGAGGCTCAGGTCTGTCATACCAGAGGAGGGAGTAACCGGGGAGAGATACTTGGGAGTCAGAGACGTCTCAAGGGAGGAAAGTTTCTGTAAGGCAGCTCATGTCTGGTTTATCAGTGGCAACCTGTATGTAAAGCTCTGTAAGGTTTGAGCGAAGGCCCTGAGTATTTGAGGTCCACACTGTTAATGAAGAGGGAGCGGATGAGGCTTTGGGTGCAGGGGATGAGAGGGGAGGGGGACTGTAGGACAATGGAGGAGGGGGGGTAAGGAGAGTTGTTGAAAGAGTGGGGGGGGGATTGCAGAAGAGCTTGGCGAGGAGGCCGGATGAGGAGGAGAAAAGCTCTGTGGTGCTGGGTTTTAGATACAGTGGGGAGTAACAAGAGAGGGGGCAGAAGGCAGTTGAGGATTTGAGGAGGTGGAGTGATGAGATGGAGGTGAGAGGGCAGGGGAAGGCGGCAGCTTTGTGGATATGAAGGTGGGTAACTTTGAGAAGGGTGAGTGAAGGGAGGGGGGATGAATAGTGGGAGAAAGGTGAGGGGGGCGTTTTTGAGAATGGTGAGAGGGAAGCTTGGAGGGGGAAGAGTGTGTTAGTTGCTTTGAGAGGGAGGGGTGAATTGGCACTGAAGTTGGAAAAAACGAATGGTTGATGGAAAGCGAACAAGCAAATCAAACTGGGGTTTTTTTAATTTTTAGTTTGGAAATGCGATTAAAGACATTTCTTGAGGGATGCAATAAAGGCAAATTAAGAGAATGGAGAGAAGAAACTTCGTAACAGTTGGACTTTTTAGACAAAGTATGAAGGAAAGGTCGAATTGAGAGCAGTCTGTTGAAATAGAAAGAGTCGCGAGTTATGATACAGGAATGAGAACCACACATATGAAAGAGGAAGAGGAAGCACGATAAGAAATCGTTTTTAGTATTATTATTATTATTTTTTTTTGAGAGAGAGTTTTCATCAGATTAAGTAAAGGAAAGGTGAAAAAATTGTGAGGTGAATGGTGAATTTGGATCGGTAAACGCAGAGGGTGGAAACAGATCATGTGGTTATGGGAGAAGCAAGTGGTGATGGGAGGTGTATTGTCAAAAGTGAATTAATTAATTAATTAATTTATTGTTAATAAGGATTGCATAACATTTGGAAAAGGGAAGGTTGAAGTGAAATCATGGAGGTGTATAATGAATTTGGATCGGTAAAAGCAGAGTGAAGCTGATGGATCGATGAAATCTACTAGGAAGAGGGTGGAGAGACACATGGTTACAGGAGGTGTATAGTTCGGAAGGATACAAGGAAAATTATTATTTTTTTGATGGATTTTTGAAGATCAGGTAAGATTCTGGAATGGAAGGTTGCAGGAAGAAATCGTGAAGGTAATGGTGAGAGTGGGTCAGCTCAAGTAGAAGAAAGATGGTGTGCTGGCAGAAGGAGGAAGAAGAAGCAGATGGAATGGGACTCATGGGTATGGAGGGAGAAGGGTTGTTGTTTTTAAAATTTAATTTAAGACAAGAAATAGAGTGTTTAGTTGGGAGGGAATAGATGGGGGTGTTGGGAAAGTGGGGAAAATAGGAATTGAAGGTAAAAGGGAGAGAATACAAATAAAAACGATTGTACATCTCAAGGGGAAGGACGGGTAGGCCTCAAGGAACCCGGTAAGACAGGTCGACAAAAACTCACAAAATAGCACGATTTTTGAAACAAAACCAAACTAGGAACACACAGTACCCATGTAGGTGAGAAAATAAACAGTTAAAATGGGACAAATAACGACCGGAAATTTAACGTTGAGAAAGTCGGCAGAGACTCCTGAGAGAACCTGCCGTCGCTCCAAACCCAGAACCGGAGAGTTCAAATCACTTCACCTTTTCGTGCGATCTGCTTTCATTTATGATATTTAATTTCATTAAGAGCTTGAAGTGATGTTATCTTCTATTTAAAAGTGAATGAGACTTTTGTTTGTTTGTGATTCTAATCCTCTGAGCTCCCAAAATTAATCACTACAAAACTTTATAGGATCATACTTTTTATCATGATACACCTTTACTCGGGTTTTAAAAGTAATTTTCTCACAATTCACAACTTGTAAACACACAAGCCACCACTTGTTGCACAGAAGGGGTGGGACGAGGCAGGGGAATGGGTGGGGTGAGAGACTGGAGGAAGGGGTGGGGTGGGAGGAGGTGTGGGAATTGGCTGGCGGGAGGAAGGATCCGGCGTTGTTCTGCAATGCCGGGTACCTCTGTTAGTGTAGAATAGATGGGTGCCTTCGTTTTTCTTTTAAATATATTTTATTCTTTACCTGTATCTGCTTCGAATGTTCATCCTTATAGAATCTTCCTCTTTGCTCTTTGGTCACCTTCAAACTATCGTTGAAGTTTAAGGAATTCTCAATCCATAATTTCTTCTATGTGATTTTCTCACACACACACACACACACACACACACACACACACACACACACACACACACACACACACACACACACACACACACACACACACACACACACACACACACACACACACACACACACACACACACACACACACACCATTCTCCCTCCCTCCCCTTCTCTTCCCCTCCCATCTCCCCCCCCCACCAAACATGAAGATGGGTGTTAAGTTTGGGTTTTCTTTCCAAATGTGTTTTAAATACCAAGTTTAAGATAAGCCTGTCAGACTCAAAACTCTTCACACTTGGTATGATGCCCTTGACATTGCTGTTGATGTTGGTAACTTGCTGCAGGCAAAGTTGTCATGCATGGTGTAGATCCATCCTGACATACACCATAAACACGGATGTTGTTGTTTGAGCTCCCGAGAATTAACTCCCAATATGTATTACTCACTTGGATAGCTTTTCATGTTGGCTTCTTGAATTATCTGTTATGGCTTCTGGAGTTGCAGTTTTGTTTCTCAGTCAACCTCTCTCTGTCTCTGTCTCTGTCTCTGTCTCTGTCTCTGTCTCTGTCTCTGTCTCTGTCTCTGTCTCTGTCTCTGTCTCTGTCTCTCTTTCTCTCTCTCTCTTTCTCTCTCTCTCTTTCTCTCTCTCTCTCTCTCTCTCTCCTCTCTCTCTCCTCTCTCTCTCCTCTCTCTCTCCTCTCTCTCTCTCTCTCTCTCTCCTCTCTCTCTCCTCTCTCTCTCTCTCTCTCTCTCCTTAGGCATATTGAAGCTCTGTGAAGCATTAAGTGAGCCAGTGGCACAGGACACCATGGCGGCCAGTGTATGTGCAGCACATGTCACGACTGTTGCACCATTAAAAACCGTTCCCAAAGATATGAACCAGGAAGAGTTGCTGCAGCACCAGGCTGTCACTATGGTGCACCAGGAAGACCCGAGAAAGATGGTTGGAGCAGAGCAGAACCTTCCTGAGGAGTTAAGCAACCATGCTGACTATATAATCCCACTTGTATTAGAAAACTCATTGATTACTGGGGTGGAACCCTGTGAAGAACAAGACCACCTCAAGACACCAACGAGTGGACGTGAATTTGGCTGGGAACTAACAGAGCCACCAAATACAGAGTGTAACACTTCTGCTGACAAAGCAAAGGGTGTGGATATGATGACCATGCAAGGACCTTTGCCACTTAACCTGTGTGCAAGTGATGTGACCTCTGGAGAAACTAAAATGGAAGCTTCAAATGGAGTCACTATGGAAATGAGCTCAAATGATTACTCTCAGCAACAGCAATGTGCTTCAGATGAATCACCAAGCAATTCTGATTTCAGTGATCTGTCAGTATATTGTACCTTCACAAGTTCGCTCATAACAGAAGGAGATCAGGTTGATGTGGAATGTTCTCTCCGAGAAGAGAGTGAAGGTATCATAGCAGAAGGGGAGTCTTCAGAGCCCCGTGCTAATGTCTTGCAATCCAAGGAAGAAGAGGATGAGAAGATTAACCTTGATGATGAGGCACGGAAGATCTGCATTGAACAGGTATCTTTTTTTTCCAGTTGTGTGTTGATATTAGTTTCCTCAAGGAGGATGGGGGAAGGGAGGGATGCTGAATTACAGAAAAGTGTTTCCTTCAGAAAAAGGTGGTTCTCCCTCCATTTGTGTGAACTTGACGCAATGGTTTTATACTTGGTGGGGTTAATCTTCATCAATGTTGTATTTGTAAGAAAGATGAATGGCGAAACGTTATATACAGGAAAACTAAATGTTTAATCTCCATCAAGGCTCATCAGAATGCTCACATCCATCTTGTCAGTTGACTACTTTTAACAAGTTACATTGTTTTTCCCATCGCTTTTGTAAATTCAACAAAGGGCTTGTGATAAATGGTGGATTTCAGACATTCCCTTCACCCTCACTCCTCATCACTATATGCTTGCCTCTCCATTATCCACTCAACTTCCATTACTGAAGTAAAGGATAAATTAAATGCTCCAGCAATACGGGAATTTCAAAAGACGTATAAATGCTAATAAGGTCTTTCGCGCATGCACTGTGTGCGCGTTTTCAGTGACTCACTTCCACCAGACGGGGAGCTTTTAACCTGCCATTGCGAGGGCAAAATCTGTGTCAAGCTGTCTTTTTAACATGCTTTTCAGCATTTAAACAAAAGAGTGGCAATTTAAAAACAAGAAAAAAAAAGCAAACGGAGATTGCAGACCCTCGCCAGGACTTGTTTTGTGTGGTGTTTATGTAGTTTCTCTGGTGTATGTGTACTGGGGTGTTAATTAATAATAGACAAAACTAGAAATGTCACTTTGTAACTGCTGGCAGTGATGAATGGGTACCAAGACGTCCCACTTTGATGCAACCATGCTTATTTGAACACTTGTATTTGAAAAAACGATTATATTTGAAAAAAACAATATTTGAACAGACACTTAACCCTGACCCATGACGTTTATTATTATTCAATTTAATTCACAATGGGATTAAAATAAATTCAATTCAATTGGAAGACCAAAAAGGTAAAGTCTTACATTGGAGTTGTCAGAAGTAACCCGAACAAGCAAAGAGTAAAGATGAAGTCATCAGGAGGAACCTGGATAGGATTCAGGTTTCAGATGCTGCTCCTGTACCCTCAAACCCATCCAGGTGCAGCCAAGTGAGCATTATTCAAAAAGTAAAAAAAGAACCCAGATCAAAAAAAAAATTATTGTGGCTGCCAGACCATGCATCTGATCAGGTTGAAATTTAAAACATATATTCCCCATCAGGACTAGATCATAATTGTGGAGTTTCATGTCGATTGATGAAGCAGCTCAAGAGGGAGAATTAAAAAAAAAAAGGTTTATGCTTAATCCAATATGGCTGCCAGACCATATGACATCAATTATTCGTGAATATCCTGATATCCCCAATGCATGGGGAACATTTGTGTGAACTTTCCCCTCGATCTCTCCAGCTGTTCTGGAGAAGAAGATTTTTTTTTATCGGTTTTAGAGTAAATCCAATGTGGCTGCCAAACCATGTGACATATGACATAAGTGTGAACCTTTTGTTCCTCATGGGCAGGTGGCCATACATGTAAAGTTTTGCGTCAATCTGTTCAGCCATTTCAGAGAAGATTTTTGAAGGTTAAAAAAACCAAAAACAAAATATGGTTGCCGAATTACGTGACTGATGTCACAATTTTTTTCTGTGGACCAATTTATCCCTAGATGACCCTAAAAATTCTATACTGATCGCATGTAGCATTCTACATATGCAATTCTGACATCATAAAAAAAAAAATCACATTCCCCATGAGGAATACTTGCCACGTGCCAAGTTTCAATTTTTTCCTTGGTGATAGTGGTTCAAAGTTTTTCCGATTTTCCAACATGGCTGCCACACCACGTGAGCTATGACGTCGTTATTATAATTGAAACATTCTACATGAGCAGTCACACCTATGGTGAAAATTTTATCTCAATCTGACAAGCAGTTGTGTATAAAAACACAAGTTCTGTGTGGACAAACAAACAAACAAGCAGATAAACAAGAAGACGTCATGCAGAGCATGACACTTGCAAAATCCAAAAAACAAATTTGACCTCAAAAATAATTGGTGGTTGAATTCAATGACCAAATATGCAACTCCTCTTCAAATTTCAAGTCAATCGGATGAAAATTGACAATTTTAGAATTTCGGCCCATATTGATCTTTTTGTCGATGTTTACCTCAAAAATAATTGACTAGTTGAATTCAGTGACCTGAAATATAAATCCTCTTCAAATTTCAAGTCAATCGGATGAAAATTGAGGATTTTAGAAATCTCAACCAAGTTGTTGACCTTTGGCCTTTGTTGACCTTTCGACCTCAAAAACAATAGGCTTCTTCCTTATGACAAATGCTACGGCATGGCCGAAATCTCCCGGCATGGCCGAAATCCTGCCCAGAAAGGGCGGACCCATGGAGGCCCCGTCCAATCAGGGCGGGCAGTGGCGTCGGCTTCACCAAGGCCCCTCCCCGCTGAGAGAGATCTATAAATTACGAAGCGATCCTCAGCATAGAGTCCTTGGCTGGGAGATAAATCATGGCACCATCCTGAGAGGGTAGAGAGAGAATTCTGTGTGGGTCGGCCGTGTTAGCTGGAGTCTGAGATTGGAGAGAAACAGCGTTGGAGCGAGACAGTGGTTGGAGTGAGACGGTTGGAGTCGCGGGTTGCCAAAGAAAGGAGGAGGGTCGTGACGTGGAGGGTCTGCCTGCGTCTCGCCTCGGCGGCCCGTTTGTTGCACTGGTTCGAGGGTTCCCGATCTTGACCAGGTCTCTCGTGGGTCCTGTCGGCGGCCCTGATCCCCGTCTCGAACTCCGCTCTGCTACACCCGGGCTCCTTTGCGGACACGGTCTCCGCGCGTGTGGCTGTGGGCCAAGCTGCACGACCACTGACAGGTGCCGCATCACGGAGCATCCCTCCCTCCAATGAACAGGTACCCCAAAAGAATTGCGACCTCAGCTCACCTCCCTCTCTGGCTGCGGGGTCCTTTGCAATACACCTGGGTTTATTTTCATCTGAATGCGCGTCTGAGTGTGTGGCGCTGTCTTTAAGTAGAACTGTTTAAGTATTTGATCATTGTAAATCTTGCCTGTATATCCCGCGATAAGTCTGCTGTCCTTTTGTAAGTTGATTGTAAATAAACCATTATTAGAAATGTTCCCAGTTCGTTTTTGTCTTTTCCATCATTGGTCCAGCATGGTTCGGATTTGAGTTTCGCCTGGTTTTTATACCCGATAATCTGTTGATCCTAGCCGGTACGTTCTTGGTGGGTCCGCTCGGCTGCATCCGAACCGGAAAGGTAATTGGTAGTTGGTAGAGTGATCCGGTTCGGGCAATACATACCGAGGGCATGGTTCCCTGGTAGATGACACCGATGGTTAATTAGGTAAATTGGTTCTGGACAAAAAGACCCGCTACGCAGTGGAGGTATTGGCGTCCACGGTCAGTTAAGCGACCCACTGCCTCACGGAATTATCTGTGAGCGACGGCCTACAATTCCAGGAGTCGGGTGGGAGACAACGTAACTTTCCCCATTTAGTGGTCGTTCTCGCCACCGGACCTCCGGCAAGCAACAATATATTGAGAGCAGCCTTCACAGCTCTCATTATCCCCACCCCCACCACCATGATTAAAAGTAAATATCATCCTTTTAAACTTATCCGATGCATTCACAAGCAACAGATATGACATTCCCATCGCTGTTAAGAAGCACCTAAGCCAGATATGGTGTCTCCCTCTGGGAACATCTAGCTCGCTCTCACAAAACATCTGCCTGGTACATCTGTCAGGTCAAGTATGGGAGCATACACCAGAGCAGCTTGTCGCTGCATCCACTTTCCACCGTTACTACAGGGGCATCCGTCTGGCCATCCCCCAACCAGATGCCCGGCTCATCCCCATATCCATGAGACGACGATCAACTTGCAACAACCACGAGGCATGTGGTCAGCCAATTGGCCTCATCCACCCACGAGGCTCCCTCGCTGAGAGAATCTGGTGAGCAGGATCAGTATGAGGAAAACGAGCCACATCTCCATACAGCCACAGCTGATGCTCACGGACAATACAGGTAACTAATCTCATCTGAGTCTCTCTCAGCAAATGCTCGTTGGACACACAGTCTGACCAGCGATAGCCAAAGATTCTCTGAAGAGACCTAGTACCGAGGGAGTTAAGTCTCCATCTCAGATCATTGGTCAGAGTTCAAGTCTCACATTCGTAGAGCAAGACTGGAAGCACAAAGGACTTAAAGCCTTTGACTTTCGTCCTTCTGCATAGGAACCGACAGTGCCACACCCCATGATCGAGTGAGTGCATGATTCCCCAGGTCTGACCCAGACATCTATCAACCTCTGGCTCACAACAAGCTGAGACATGAATATCACTGAAGTTAAGTGAATATCTCTGTGAACTCAACATCCTCGCCACAAACAGGAACAGACAAGAGAGCAGCATCCAATATGTCATTTAAAGGCTGGATCTTAGTTTTGACCCAGGAAACATGTAATTCCAGCGCATCCGACTCCTCATCCAGCGTCTCTGCAAAGATGACTGCATCATCTGCGAAATCAAGATCGGAGATGTTGATACTCCCAAACAATGCACCGCAGCTTTATCTCTCATACATGCTCCGAAGAATCCAGTCCACGGAAAAGTGTGGGGGCCAGTATAGTCTCCATCGAAACTCTCGCCTGCGTTCAGTGAGGACCAGAAGAGAAAGGATATGGTCAATCGTTAATCTCTTTGGTGTAAAGCCCGACTGCTCTGGGTGCTGTTGCTCAAGCAGATGGTGGCAAACCCTATCAATAATTATTATCCGAGCAAAGATCTTGCCCGGCATTGAAAGCAGGGTCACCCCTTGGTAGTTGTTGCAGTCTTGTCAATCACTTTTCCCTTTCCAGAGAGGGACAACAAGGCCCCTCTTCCAGTCACTTAGGCTTACGTCTGTGCTCCAAACAGAGTACAGAACTACATGAAATGACACGAGTACAACATTTCCACCAGCTTTGAGAAGTTTGGCATGGATGTCGCAGTTTCCAGGAGCTTTACCCCCTTTCAACTGGTTAACTGCAGCCTATGTTTCCACAAACGAAAGCAGTTCACAATTTATTGGAGGGTCAGCAATAGGGATAGTAACACCCCTGACAACTAACTTAACAGCTGGTGGGTCAGCTCAAGGTAACCGGCCCAGCGGGCCTTCACTTCAGACTCCTCTGTCAAGAGCTCAGCACCCTTGGCTTGAACTACAGTACACTGAGGGACAATCTTGGAGGAACGCAATGCATGATTTCCTCTGTAAGCAGGATGAGAATCAATTGACCACAGGTGATGCTCTACCCTTTCACAGATTCCTCGCGCATAGGCCTCCTTGTGCGCTCTCAGCGAATTTACAGTTTTATGCCTCAACTCCCTGAAAAGCTCAGATCTGCCATTAAGCCTGGTTCTGCAACTCTGGTCAATGGTATCCAGTATCCCTTGGGAGGCAAACTTCTTCTTCGCCTGACGGTGGGTTCCAAGACATCTACCAGCAACATCAAGGATGGCAGTATTGAATACACTCCACAACTCTTCAAGATTTTCTCAAAACAACCCAGAACCTCCAAATCCTCACTCAACCTGTTTGCAAACTCCTCAGCTACCCACTCATCCCAAAGTTTGCGAACATCCAACTTAGGCTGGGACAGTACCATTCTCCTGGAGTTGAGCTGCAACTTCACAGTTGCTACAACAAGCATGTGGTCGGGATTGAGGAACTGAGCATTCTGGTAGACCCTGCAATCTAGAGCATCTACCAGCAACCATCAATGAGCACATGCTTAATCTCCTTTGCCACACTACCAGCGTTGGAATACCAAGTCTAGTGATGAGCCTGTGGGCACTGAAACCATGAAACAACCACCCTAAGTCCACGACTTCTTTCAAAGTCAACGAACTTCATGCTATTCTGGTTTAGAGTTCCAACACGTGTGTCATAACCATCCCAATCAGTTCCAGTCGATGCATTGAAATCCCCCAAGATTAGATGAGTATCTCGCCTGGGGTACTGATCAACCACAGTCTCAAGCACAGCATAGAACATCTCTTTCACAGTGGGATCGCTCGCCTCATTCAGAACATATAGAGATCAGGGAAATGACACCCAAAGAGTGACAAAATGACACCCAAAGAGTGTTTCATTATACGCTCATTGACCAGTGTTACCTCAATTAGCATGGGAGCCAGTTTCTTGGACACAGCTACAGAAACTCTTTGGGCATAGTAACCATAACATCGACTAGACCGGTAGTACGTGAAACCACTTGCCATGATCTCACCATTATGCAGTCTCTGAACTTCAGAGAGTGCTGCAATACTGTTTTTATTATCATTATTAATTTATATACATTTTCGAGGCTCGTATGAGAGCTAACACACAACAATGGGGTGGCGGGCAAGAGATGAGGGGTGGGAGAGGGAAAGACAAAACAGTGGGAAACAGAGACATTAGGAAATCTGTGGAAGGGAAAGGGATGGAGCGAGGAATGCGGGGCAAACAAGATGGACACCACAGGGACTTTAAGGACCTGACATGATAGGGAACTTTTGGGAAGGAAAGCAGAGAATTTGATGGAGGTGGGTTTGGGGTGGATTAGCGGAGGTAGAAAAGATCGTGGTTTTGGATGGGGGAAGATAAGAGGTGGTGGTGAACAGCTGTTTTGAAGACCTGGAGGGAACATTGTGATTGAAGAGTGTGGGAGTTTATTCCAAAAGCTGGAGCTCTGATGATAGCAGAGACAGGTGATCATCCTCTCTTAGAGTGAGGACATTCCAGGCACCCACCCAAAGGGACCGCCTTAATTAAACCCAAGGATACCACCTTCTGGTGGATGACACCTCAGCACCACCTCGGCACACACCACCACAACCCAACCCAGGAAGGTTACCCTGTGCTTTTCTTCCTATCATCAACGAACAGGGGTCCCGAAGGCTTTGCCCCAATCCCGTCATATGGTGAGCTGCCCTCCGAAGGGCAGCTGCACAGCAGGTACTCCCACAGAATGGGTTTTCAGTTTTGTTAATATTTTTTTGTGTGTTTTGTGGAATGAAGTGTCATACGGTGGCCGGAGTGCAAATCCTGCCACCAACCTCCAAGAAAAAAGTAACAATTGCAGGATGACATCCACAGACACAGTTAGACACCAGATATGGATGGCCATTGGCTCACAAGGAGCTCCTCTGTCCTTTGACAAGTGTTATTTCTAATCCTGCTGGATGTCCATATCTATACACCCTCCTCACCAGGAAACCTGGTGGGGGAGATGGTTTTGTCCCCGACATCTCGACCATGAAAAAGGTTAGTACAGGTTTAATTGATAACTGTAGTAAGTCACAGATCTGATCTGGCCTGACCTGACAATAAACTAGTTGGTTCATCTGGCTCCCACGTAATTACAGTTAACACAAGCTTTGTGTATTTTCACGTCGTGAAGATATCCTTTCTCAAAGAGTTGGTAACTTTTACTTTGTGGGTATTGATGCACAGCATTGTCTTTCCAATTGCACACATCCATCCAATAAATCACCAAGCTTGGCATGCTTTCAGCAAGCCCTCCTGCAAGGTCCACAGTCCATTCACTGGCAGCGATTGTCAAGGGTTTGGCTAGCACCATGGGCATCAATCCCTATTGAAAAGTGGGGGTGGGTGGGACATGCGGACGTGCAGCTCGAAGCCAATACGGTGTACGGTCCGGGGCTCTTAGGAAAAAAAAATCGTGATTCTGAGCTCTTTATGTTGTTGCAACAGCTTGTGCTACATTTCCTGGGAAATTAATTTGAAGGGGCTATTGGAAGATTTTTGTTTTTGCCATTCCAATTAATTTGATCTTATCTCCCAAATCGTGCCCAATTTTTGAAATTTTATATCAAACTTAAAATTTAATTGATGATATAGAAATATTAGGCCTGGCTATTTCAATTCTTGATTGAGACTGTCCACATTTATGCAGAAATAAAATTCTGACAATAAAACATGCACGTCCTCCTTCACTTAACCTACGTTATAACATCCCAAAAACATGACAGTGCGTGCCAGCTGATCTGTTAATGAATTATATGGCAGTGGTTTGCTGGGATGTTAACAAATTATTAAACTAAAGTTCCCCAAAACTTTTTTTTAAACTAGAAACACCTTTGAGAGTGATCGGGTGTGGCGTCCATCTTTATTTTGTGTAGTCAAAAAAAAAAAAATCGGAACAGTCTTATGACTAAAAAATCCAATTTTGTGAGCAAGTGGTGGAATAGCAGCTTTACGTCGCAAATAACATTCTAAGCTGCTCACCCATTTCCAAGACGGAAAAAGCAAATAAAACATCAGAATTCTTCTGTGAAACTGGGAAAGTTCAACTCCTTGTGCATATTGTAGGTACACCCCTTTCTTTCAGGTATTTTTTTGAAGTTTTCTTGAGTTATTTTTGGAGCTCAGTGAGCCATGGTAGCTGACAAAATTGATGATAAATCACGGCGTTGAAGAAAGATCTCGAAGACGAAGTCACACAATACATGAGATGCGTATCGGTCTACATATCAATCCTTATCTTCTATGCATGATATATTATTCCCCCATCGCCATTGTTGCTCAGGGGTTCTGTTCACGCGCACCAATGCATTGTTGGGTACGTCATTTTGAAAGTCCTGTATTACCATGCAGTGTGGCAAGAATGCACGCACTGCTGGATTTCCCAAGACCTCCCCATCCCACAATAAAAATAGGATCGCCTGTCCTGAAGCTCACCTGCATTAGAAGCAACAGTCACTCAAACCTCCAGCAGACACCCTTAGATACAGATTTTTTTTTTTAATGTCGTGAACAAATTTTGGTACATCATGGGTGATGAAGGCATTGGTCAAGTTTCATCAAAATTGTGTGTGTAGTTTTGGAGAAGGGAACAAATTGACCCCCCCCCAAACACCCTGAATGAGTACCGATTTTGATGTGGTCAATACGCCTTCATTATATGCATCAAATATGAAGCTCGTGGTCAAGTTTCATTAAAATTGCGTGTTTGGTTCAAGCGATAATGACTGAAGTGTTGATGGAAGTGTTTTGAAGTGTTTCGGATTTTTTTTGGGGGGGGTCATACCCCCACCCACCCTCCCCCCATAGACCACCTTTATGAGTGTAGGTTTTGATGCAGTCAATACACTTTGGTACATCATGGGTGATGAAGGTTGTGGTCAAGTTTCATCGAAATTGTATGTGTTGTTTCGAAGGAGAGAGCAAATACATAATTTATGGGTTTTTTGGTGGGGGTTAACCCCCCCCCCCAGACCTTAATGAGCGCCAATTTTGATGTGGTCAATACACTTCATTATAGACATCAGATATGAAGATCGTGGTCAAGTTTCATCAAAATTGTGTGTTTGGTTCAAGCGATAATGACTGAAGTGTTTACGGACTGACTCACTGACTCACCTACGGATACTGCTCGATTGCATAAGCTCACCTTAGTCCAGTAAAAGTAGTATCTTCACCCACCACTAATTGCAAAAGAATCATTTCCACTGCAGTGGAAAGACCCCCTAATCACCATACTAAAAGTCCTAAAAAATCCTAGCATGGGAAAGTAGTGTAATTTGCATAATATGAAAATTAGCTTCTACCATAAGAGAAAATTCATATTTTCGCTATAACTTTGCATCTAAGTACCCAATTAAAGCAAATTAAGAGTCCAGACCCATGTTTTCAAGGTCAATGAACATGATAGGCACATTTGCAAATTAATATTTTTTGAATATAATTTGCATATTATGCAAATTAGTTTCAGGAATTAGAGAAATTTCTAATTTTCACTTATTTTCCATATAAGGAACAAGTATCCAAACCCATATTATGAATATAACTTGAATAAAATATGCATATTAGCTTTTAGCAATTAGAGAAAATCAAAAATGTCAGATAAGTTTCCATCCATGTGCCCAATACAAACAATAAAGTCATATAAAAGCAAATATGAAAAATTAACTAAAGCAGCAACAAGCAATACCTGAAATACTTAAAGTGGTGACACCCAATCAAGATGATAAGATACATTTAACACAGGTTTTCACTGCTAATTGGTCATGTGGTTGGTGTTCTTCATGAATTTTCAGGTAACATATCAATCAGTATCACTGCTGTCATCTATCTCCACCCAAGATGAATTAGCGCAACTTACACCTTTATACACCCCACACATCCATGTACAGTCAATGGGAATACGCTTGCAGGTGCATCTGCTGGTGCTACACCCGGTCTTGTGGTTACACCTGAATATCTTGGTCAACTTCTCTGGTGCAGCGGAGAGATGTGTCTGCATCATACCTGACCATGCTGGCCTCTTAGGACGAAGGACAAATGCCACTTCCCACAGAAGATCAATGTGATACGTTGGATCGTGCACTTCCATTGCCTGCAGTTCTTTGTATGTCAATGGATTTCGTCCTGTGTGCTGAGATTTGAACGTTTTGATGTTGATCCTTCCCACTTTTTATGATGTCATCCGTTGTCACTGATACTCTTAAGTACAGGTTTACTAAGCAGCTTTCCTGGTGTGAAAGTGGAAATAATCCCCATTCCATGGAATGTTCCAAAGCCATCAAGAGTTTTTATATTGTGATCAACATTGTCACCATACCAACATGCTGAATGAACTCTCCAGATCCAGGCTCAGGCAACTCTGCCCCTTGTGTAAGAGCGGCACTTTTCTCGAACTTCCGCACTTCCGCACTTGTGGTCAACTGAAGCCGTGTTTATGAAGAGTATCTACGATGAACCGTAATGAAAACTGATTATGCATTTCAGTTGCTCTTCCAAATTGCAATGGGGCTAGAATGACTCTTGGCCTTGTTTCTTGCATTTTAGCTTGTCCAATTGATGCTACCTTCAGATCAGTGTTTTTGCCAACGGACAAACCTTGCAGCAACATCGGTAGTGACTGTGGAATGAACTGCACAGCTGCTTCTGTTGATGACATCTGTTCTCTGGTTGGATATACATCATTAGAAGAGTCAACTGCCTTTATGTCACTCTTGATAAGCTTGGCAACTGTGTTTATCATTCGTATTTTCTCAATATTGGGGTCCTCTTTCTTCTGTTCCTTGTAAAAGTCATGGAGAATATTTGCTGCTGTTCATCTAAAAGTTACAACATTTGGCTTCCCATTCAGCTCGGTTATTATAATATTGTCACCAAAATGTTCCATGAGTTTACTCTTCATATGTGTAAATCCATAAGCTGCAACCTCTGAACCCAAAAGACCTGTCTCCATTTTCTCAATCAAGTCCGTTATTGTAATCTGTTCATCATCATTTTCCTCCAGGTACTTTGCAACCAACAGGAATGCTTCATATCTTTCTGCTTATTTGGGTCTGCCAAGCCTTTTTAGCTCGCCTGCTCAAAGAACAGAGAGCTATAGCGATACTCCCGGCGTGAGCATCTGCGTCAGCGTGAGCGTGAAAATGTTAGTTTTTGGTGCAAGTTATTTCTTTTCTAATGTTTTTATCTACCACACTATTTTTTTACTGATTACAATATACAAATACATATATTGCTTTAAAATTATTTGGATCAGACTTCACTGCAATGCTTTATAAAAAAAATATTATTAGATTAGTCTTTTAAAAACGATAAATGTATTAACAGGTGAGCATTGGGTGGCTTTGACACCACTCTGGTTTTCTTTGCAACACTACCTAGTCCAGAGGAATGTTGCTATGGAACCTGCTTCCCAGTCCTGAAGTTGACATTACAGCTTTAATGGTAAACTGCATCGGCTGCGATTAGGTCATGAGCATATGCAATTCTGCCTGAAACTAATGTAGACCATTCATCTTTCCTTTGTGCACATGAATGTAAGACAATATTTTGGAATGATGTGGTTCTTACTTGATCGACATCCATGCCATCACGCTTTTTCTCATTGTAAGTAGCTGGTTCACCGCAAAACAAACAGTGCTTGTCCAAACTGAACGTTGGCGTTTCTGAATGAAGGATACACTGTGAGGGCTGATCTTGTTCAGTTACTTTTTCCTGTGCCTTTGCAATCGTCTGTGGATAAGTGAAAACCCGTCGGCATTCTGTGTATACTCGCTGACCTTTATGAGTTCTTATACTACTTCCTTGCTGCTCACTGGCCCTGTTGATACTCTCGCTCCCCTTTTCTCGTAGGATTGCAGTATCCTGACCATCTTCTAAACTCTTCTCGCAGAAAACGCACTCAGCCATAGCTATCTGTAATTCATGAAATAACAGAGCAGAAACAATACAAGTTAGGGTTAGGGTTACGGTTCAATCGGATACAGTACTTCGATGTAAAGTTATAGTGAAAATATGAATTCTCTTATGACAGAAGCGAATTTGCATAATATGCAAATTATATTCAAAAATATTAATTAGCTCATGTGCCTATCATGTTCACTGACCTTCAAAACATGGGTTTGGACACTTGATTTGCTTCAATTGGGTACTTAGATGCAAAGTTATAGTGAAAATATGAATTTTCTCTTATGGCGGAAGCTAATTTTCATATTAGGCAAATTACACTACTTTCCCATGCTCGGATTTTTTAGGACTTTTAGTATGGTGATTAGGGGGTTTTATTGAAATGCACTGCAGTGGAAACAATTCTTTTGCAATTAGTAGTGGGTTACCCCCTCAAATTTGCTACATTGACTGGACTACCTGACTAAAGTCCAGGTGAGCTAAAAAAATAACATGCCTATCAACATGCTTTTCAAAAAGGTAAATTATTTTGAGAGTTGCAATGCTTCTATGTGATTAAAACTCTGAAATCCAAACATTAAAGAGGTAGTTTGTGCTCTACATGTTGTGCCCAAGTATATGATAATGTGCCACATGGGCTTTACAATTATGCGTTGAAATTTTTCTTTCTTCTTCTTGCTGTCTTCACACTAGGTAACTTCACTCGAATGACAAAGTGAAACCATCCAAGTGGATTTAAGGCACTTGACTCATAATCTGGTTAATACCTCCACCACCAAAGGTGAAAGGAGGTTATGTTTTCACACTTGTTTGTCTGTCTATCTTTGTTTGTCTGTGTGTCTGTGAAGAGGATATTCGTCAATAACTCAAAAAGTTATTGATGGATTCCGACGAAACTTGGTGGACACTCCATGGTGGAAATAAATTTTCGTCAAGATTCGGATGCGGATCTGGCTTATCAGTGGAATATAAAACGTAAACTGGTCATCTTGGTGTAGATATGCGCTCTCACCAGTGCTGTTCTAGTTTTTGTGTAATTTTATTTGATACATTGAGAATTTTAAGTTTCACTAACTATTGTTCCAGTTAATTTTATTTCACTACATGGCATTTGAAAAACAATGGCATGATCTTTATTGTTTCCAAATAACAATGTTCTGAACATCCGGTCTTTTAGCCTATCGATGCCCTTTCTCTGATGTTTTCAGGTCACACTGAGTAGATCTGAACTTCAAAGGTTTGCACCCAAACTGTGTTCACTGCACAATGTTTCACAGGTTAATGTCCCGAAAGGACTCACGTCAATCCTACGAATACGAGTGCCGGGTGATGAACGTGTGGCAGGGGGTGCTGTAAAGATGGGTTTGAGCAAAAGGGTCCGTTTCTCTGAGCCACAACATTCTTTGGAGCAAGGTGTGTTTGATTTCCACCATGTTTCTTTCCCACTGTGGTTGTGGTGATTTAGAGCAATTGTGGAGTTTGTACTGTTGTAAATTTGACCAAGTGTTCATCACTTGCTGTCTGGGAGAAGCCTTAATCAAATCTCATATGTTTATTTTTTATCCCATGGCCAGCTGATTCGTCATTGTTACATGGGGTTTGCAGCCACAGTTTTTGTTTGTTTGTTTTTAACGAACTCTGCAGAGCCTGAGGAAACGGCTGGAAGCTGCTTGCTGCTCCTGCTATTGATGTTGGCTACAGTCGTGGTGAGCGTGGCAGGCACAGCTGCATATTGTCGAATACTTGCTGTGACTGGTGGTCAAGACACTGCCCCAGAAGCATCAGCAACTTGTGCAGAGTTTGAAACCCGGGCTGCATCCTACTATGGCTGGCTCTGTCAGACCTCGTCTCAGGCAGCTTCTTGGCTACACCAAGGCCTGGCACTCTTTTTTGTTTGGATTTCAGACTTTGTCACATTGACGTAGTAATTACTGCATGGTTGGCTGAAAATTCAATCCATTATCTATTTTTTGTGGTGTTGGCCAGTATGCCTGAGATGACTGACTAAAGTATTGACAAAATCCAAGTCTTAAAGACCTGTCCTTTGTCTCCTTTTAAAGGGCCTGCGACTGGTCTGGTTGGAGAATGAATGGCAGTAAGTCGTTTAAAATGTCCAAGACAGAAAAATTGAAGTGTCAGAATAAGGTACATAACAATGTGAATTTAATACAAGATGCACTCAGCTCCATGCCAGTGAATGTGAGAGCATCTAATTAGGTAATCAGATGTGGGCTTGTGACTGGAGTTGAACAAACATCGTCAGATGTGATCGAACCCTAGGAGTTAGCTCATGAAACCAGGATGTATATTATAAATGTACTTGATTCGTGTAAAAATTCTCAGCTGCTTTGTTCAACTTTTAACAGTATACAATGACTCATCTAACTTTTAACATTATACAGTGATCGTGCTTGTAGGAATTTCTTTTCAATACCAGGCAATCATGTGTTTCTGCATCAATCCTGCATATAAACTGCACTTGACTAAAAAAAAAAAAGCCTTAAAATGTTTGATAAGGAAAGACCGACCATTGTTATTAGAACATGAATTTAGATGTTCAGATCTCAATTGTACAGGTCAGGCCATCTCATGCCCAAATGGCAATACATTGGAAAGATTGAGGAGTGAATGCACTGAAAGATGCAGGAGCGCTGAGCCCATGTGGTTATTGATTATTTTCAAATCAAAAGTTATAAATCTATCCACATTGCTGGTTCCAAACCATGACGGAATGACAGACAAAGATCTAATGGTGTTTTTTCTGATACGAGATATTTAACCTAACTTGAGCTTGAACAACAATGATTGGAGGATCTTCTCACCTGAGATAGAACAATGGTTTTGTGGTTAAGAAATCTGCAACATTAATTTATTTAGGTGGGTGGAGCAGAGGTAAATATGGTAAAATGCATTTCAACTCGAAAGCATCTCGAAATGCAATGCACATCCGAGTTTACTTTGGACTTGAACTAAACTTGACGAAAACAACAGCTTTAAAAAATGTAAGTTTTATTCATTAGTGTTCTCCATATTCTCATAACAAAGACTTGTTGAAAGTTTGACAAAAGCTCAAGTGGTAAAATAAATTATGACCTGGACAGACACACTGAAGCTGAAATGGGAAATAAAAACACGGAAGTGATTACAAACCCGGCTATCTCGTGTTGCGCAGCGGAGGATGAGCTGATGAGGCCTATTTGTACTCACTGCGACTTTGCTCTTTGACATTTTCACCCAATTATGAATTGGTCTTCTCCATATTCTTATAATTATGGTTTGTTGAAAATTTGATGACAGAAGGTTAAATGGTTGATTGGACACACACACACACACACACACACACACACACACACACACACACACACACACACACACACACACACACACACACACACACACACACACACACACACACACACACACACACACACACACACACACACACACACGATTGCAAAACCCGTCTCTCCCTGCGTGGGCGGATGAGCTAATCATGGCATTACTTACTATTTGAATAATTTATTTGCAGGTGTCATCGTGGAATGTCCGTTGTATTCATCTGAAGAGGCAAATGGGGGTAAATTTGTTCTTTAGTAAAATAACAAACCTTGTATGCCAATGAACATATTCTTCGTCCTGATTTTGTAAACAATCACTTATCGATGTGAAATTTCCATGAAGTTCTGCCCACATCCAAGAATGACAGCTGCAAACAGCTTGAATTTATCCATAATATTTATTCAAACTTCATCACAGGAGTTGAGACTGACGTTTGGGGGAGGGAAGGAGGGTGGTTGGGGGGGGGCCACGCTAAGGTACGCTCAGTTGCTGAAATACCAAGGTGTTTCCCACCCACATTCTCGGGTTACCTTGAAATTTAATTTCTTGGCTTTACGAATGGAACTTCCTTCTTGCTTATGGCATGAGGAATAGTGACTTAAATATCAATTTTAAAGTTTGAGACCCAATAATTTGTTTCATTAGAACCAAAGTGGATCCCCCAAATGCTTCCACTGAATTTTGTTTGTTTGCAGTGGTTCACTTTATGATTTGATCAGGACTTTTGCAGTCACATTCCAGGCTTTCTTTGATTTTTTGTTTTCCCACATTCATATATGAATAGACCGAGCACAGGAAGCGTGAATTAGTTTTCATGTACACCATTGATTTTGGGATTGGTCAAATTTGAGGGTTTCTTCTGTGGGGTCAGTAGTATTAGGAACATTGATGTTTGCCCAACTCTATCACCATTAATCTCTCTTGTATTGTATTCCGAGTCATTGAGAGCTCTTGATGCGCTTCTGAAAGGTTTGCATGATTCAAGGTTGGAATTTGGTAACTTTGTCTTTATGGATGAGATTTGAGTTGATGTGGATATGGTGGTATTAATTGAGGAATCTGATTTGCATATGGATTTTGGAGAGTTTTGGGTTGCTGCTTTCTGTCCAAACAGCAGTGCAACACTCCATGGTGGAATACACATGAGGATAAGGTTGCAATGTCTGTAATCCAATAATTCTCGTGTTTACGGATTATGTTGGTCCTCATCTTCGTCTTTTATTCTGTGGGGTCTAAGGCTCATTGAGCAGCTGAAACACAAATCACGGACACACATGTAAACAAATGCACGACACAACACCAGACATGCCTTCAGACAAATGCAGCCGCTGACCTAGGGGGAGTAATGTAACTTTCTGGGGCACGCTGGGTACCAGCGATACCATATTTGTGATGTTGCTTCTTTTTTTTTCTTCGCACTCATTATGGCAATTAAGTTGGAATATCCTCCTCCCCATCGATGCCAACAAACGGGGTTTGCCCATGCTCTAGCCTTTAAATGCTGAGCATCAAGCGAGGAAGCAGCAGGTACCATTTTTAGTCTTTGGTGTGTGTTTTTTGTCAGGATGGAAGCAGCCATTTCACATGCGTTCTCTGATTGACGTTGGTAAGCATTGGTTTGCCTTTTCTTTCTGTGGCTAGGGAGACTCCCATATTATAGTCTCTCCTTGAACTTTGACGTCGAAAAGGCTTTGCTTGATGTCGGTAGTGATGTCATTCTTCAGGTATTGGACGGTCAATGTGACCTCAAAACCATGACTGGTCGCGATAAACACGTGATTGCATCTTCATCATTGTGGGTTTCTTGCACACAGTGCAAGAATGTCAATGTTGTCCTCTTGAAGGGTTGTCCAAAGGAAACTTCACTTTGCACTTGAAAACCCTTCAATATTCGGTTCATTCCTGCACATCCTTCGGCCTCGGCTTTGAGTCGATTTGCCCTGAGAACAGCCTTTTCGATGAAGGTTTTGCTGTTCAGCTGATTTGATGACATTTATTTTGTGAAAATTATTAGGTCCACTGTGCAGTTGGATCACATGAAGGTTTTCACCACCCACACTAGGAATGAAAATAAAGTTCCCGGTGCCCCTTTCCACATACTCATCATTCACATTGCAATGACCCAAACAGCATCCTTTCAGTAGTTGACAACTTTTTTGTCGGAAAATAAAAGTGGGTCTTTTTTTCTTCATTCAAACACATGACATAATGGGAATATTTGATTGGCACTTTCAGAGCTTGTTGTCTTGCGCAATATGGATTGCTTCTCCTTGGAAATAGAAATCGTTAACACAAATGATGTTGACTTTGAGCAATTAATTATCAGGAAGTGGCAATTAACAAAACAGCTCGAGGCAGAGCATTGTCATGTGCAAGTCGGATCAACAAAGAAACCATCAAAGCGGGGTTTTCTGCCTCTTTCATTTGGATCTAGTTCATCTGATGTATGTATTGTAATTATCTGCCCGGAAGTAGCACATGAGACAATTCCTGGTGTTTAATTAATGATGGCAATGGCCGTTATATCACAAAGTGTGCCATCCTCCGGACTCTGTGCCCCATCTGCGAGAATTAGAACTCCGTTACAGAAAGGCGATGCATACTTTGCAAGATAAATGTTTGTATCGGTTAAACTGAAGAACGTGTTCATTTGCTTATTGTAGTCACGGATACTGTTGTTCCACATAGTTGGATATTCTTCATTTGTATGCAACAGAGGCAGTGTGGTAGCATAATCGGCTGATGGTACGGCTGTGCCGCTGATATAGTGCCCTCCTCTGGTTATGACAGGAATTTTGAATTCGGTCATGATGCTGGCAATAGCTAACCAACTCTTCGCGAAGGACTCCGTTGGATCTTTCACATCCAACGAATGCTGGCAGACGGGACACCCATTTAACGTCCATCCAGGGGACCACACACACACACACACACACACACACACACACACACACACACACACACACACACACACACACACACACACACACACACACACACACACACACACACACACACACACACACACACACACACACACACACACACACACACACACACACAAGCACACACACACACACACACACACACACACACACACACACACACACATTGATTAGTTACTCTGTCTGTGAATCACTAGCTTATAGCTGGGTCGGGTTTATAGGGATGACAGTTTGTAGCTGAGTCGAGATTCAAAATCTGGCTCGATAGCTTGGAGGAAAGTGTTTGTACCTCTAGGTCTAGGCCATATTGTCAGCCCACATCATCAGATAATCTTCAGTGTG